>NC_051413.1:9672137-9672460 GCF_015228065.2 Penaeus monodon
TCCTTCCCCTCGCCCTTTTCCATTCCCCGAAGACGTACAGCGAAGAGAAATCCACGTTTGTTCTTGTCTGAATCAACCTGAATAAGCCGCCCTCCCTCTCCTTATTTACCTCAAAAGCAAGTCTCAATCACTTATCTTTTCCTTCAATTTATCTCCCCCTCTCAGCTCTGTTTCCCTCGGCCTATTTCCCCTCATTTCACGTCCCCTCGATTTGTTTTTGTCTCAGCGGCAACTCTGTCTCACATCCAGCCAATCCTTCAGCTTGTCTTTGCCTATAGGAATCCTCGGGGATTTTTGTTCTGTGTCCAACTTTGACAATTCCC
>NC_051413.1:9672492-9673079 GCF_015228065.2 Penaeus monodon
GAGGGGGCGGGGGTGATATTTTCCTGTTTTCCTTATTATTTCTTACGTTCCTTGATACGATAAATATCTTGGCCTCTTTTTTTGTTTTGATTTTTTTCGCTTCATCAGCATAGACATGTTCATTTGATATATTTGCGTGTTATGTGCTTCAATTTCTACTCCAACTCAAAATTTTATTTATAGGGATGCAAAACATCTCTTATATTATACATCCATTATTTCTTTATTTCATTCATGAAAATATCACATATACCACTTATAAATAATGTAAGTTAAATCTTGCGTGTCGTATCCTGAGATTTTCATAAACTAAAACATTTTGATGTTAAAATTTCCCCTTGTCTTGCTTTCTTTACCAGAAACTTAGATCACAGAATGAACGGTCTTTATACATCATAATCAAAGGTTCATCACAAAGACCTTAAAAAGATTAGCAATAGAATCGAGATGGTTTCCTTAACGCAAACTGACAAGATCGGTCTTGGAAACTGATACATCTTTACATAAGCTTATTAATATTCCTCTCATATGCAATACCTTGTTATGGATCGCTGGATTTATATTCTCTTCAGTCTTCCGTTCGCCAA
>NC_051413.1:9673636-9674180 GCF_015228065.2 Penaeus monodon
ACCTATATCCTCCCCTACCCCCCTTCTTTATTTTTCTCCTTCATTTCTCCCCTCGGCCTCCCTCCTCCCCTTCACCTGTGTCGACCTGTCTATGTCAGCAATTCCCCTTCTCCTCTCCCTCATTCTGTAGCCAATGCAGGCGACTCTTCCCTGGTTCCCCTCTTTCCCTCTTTCACTCTTTCCATGCCTCGGTCTTTCCCTTTTTTCCTTCTTCCTGTGTTTCGCTCTTTTCGCTCTTTACTGGTTTGGCTCTTTTCGTCTTTCCTTTATACATTCTACTTTCTTTTTCCTTTTTACTTGTTTCGTTATTTTTCCTCTTTCTTTCTCTCTTTTTCGTGTTTTGTTCTTTCTCTCTTCCCATCTTTCTGTTTTTCCCCCTTTCCTTCTTCCTTTCCCTCCTTTTTTTCCTCTTTCCTTCTTTTTTCCTTCTTTCTCTCTCCATGCTTCGCTCTCTCCCTATTCTCGATTTATCCCATATTTTTCATTTCTTTCTCCCGTGCACTTCAGTTCCTATCAATTTGGTCAAAAATATATGAGAGAGATC
>NC_051413.1:9674648-9674854 GCF_015228065.2 Penaeus monodon
TTGGTTGTAAGCGGGAGAAAGTATAGCAAGTAAGCAGGTTAGGATGGAAGGAGGGAAAGGTCGGAGAAAGAGGAAATGAAAGGGAAAGAGAATAAAAGGGGTAAAGTTTTTTTTTCTCAACCCTTATTTTAACTCCTTCTTGGCTCCTCTTCTCCCTTCTCTCCCCTCTACGGACTTCCCATTTAAGATAAACTGACCGGACGGAA
>NC_051413.1:9675259-9675388 GCF_015228065.2 Penaeus monodon
TTTCCGCAGCTCCGACCACCGTCCAACCAACCGACGAACAAACGGATTCATCGATTCAGAAAATAATTACCTGCTTTACTGTGTGATTTTCCCAATTTATCTCTCAAAACCCATTCCGGGGAGCGCTGA
>NC_051413.1:9676058-9677054 GCF_015228065.2 Penaeus monodon
CTTTCCGTTATCCCTGATTCGCTTGTGGATTATCATACAGACGCCATAAGTATGATGAATGGGTACACGTTTTCTGATGTGTGTTCGTGATTAACGTTTCTCTCGATGTCAGTTCATTCAAAAGTTATGGCTCGCGTTGTGTTCTGATGGGGTTTGGGGTTGAACTGGGGTTTGGTTGTTGGGGGAGTGCAGTGGGGTTTGGTTGTGGGGATGAAATGGCGTTTGGTTGTGGGTGGGTTGAACTGGGTTTGTTTGGAGCGTTGAAGTGGGGTTTAGTTGGGGTTGAACTGGGGTTTGGTTGTAGAGGGAGGGTTGAAGTGGGGTTATGTTGGGTGATTAAGGTTGGGGTGAGGTGGGGTTGATGTGGGATGGTTGTTGGTTGAGGTGGGATTGGGTTGTTCCTGAGTGGGTTAGAATGGGGTGGGTTTGAGGTGGGGTTTGCTTGTGATCTGGTTGGGGTTGAAGTGGGATTTGCTTCGCGGGGAGGGGTTAAAGTTGAGGTGGGCTGGTTGTTGGTTGTGATGGGTTGGGTTTGAGTGAGGTGGGTTACGTGGCGTTTGGTTGTAATGGGGTGGGTTTACGTGGGATTTGGTTATGGGGTGTTATAAAGTTATAAGGGGGGGTTAAGGTTGTGGAGGGTTGTGAGAGGTGGGAAGAGTGGGTTACGTCGGGGTTTCGGAAGGGTTTAGTGGGTTTGTTGGGATGTTGTTAGGTGGGTTTGGGATGTTATGAGGTTGTTGAGTGGGTTAGAGATGGCTGGGGTGGATTAAAGTTGGCTTGGAGGGGCTGGGGTGGGTTAAAGTTGGCTGGGGTGGGTTAGAGTTGGCTTGGGTGGGCTGGTGTGCGTTAGAGTTGGCTTGGGTTGGTTAGAGTTGGCTTGGGTGGGTTAGAGTTGGCTTGGGTGGGTTAGAGTTGCTTGGGTGGGTTACACGTTAGCTTGGGTGGGCTGAGGTGGGTTAGGTTAAGGTGAGGTGGACTAGGTCAGAATACAGTAGT
>NC_051413.1:9677491-9677742 GCF_015228065.2 Penaeus monodon
GCGTAAGAATATGCGTGCGAATAAACGCTTCTAAACTTTCATTTTCATATCCCTCCCTTAACTGTGTAGATCAACGAGATTGCATATTTGCGTACACATATTACCAGCTTTGCAACTTTTTCTTCCTTTGTGTGTGTGCAGCGTTGCGTGTGCGGATGGCGATGTACTGAGAAAAAATAATAATGATTTTGAAATGAGAAAAAAAAAAACTCAATATACTAAAAATATTGCTTATTTTCAAAAGAACGAAA
>NC_051413.1:9677857-9678059 GCF_015228065.2 Penaeus monodon
CGAAATCTGAGATTTTCTTGAAGGAATAAAAGAAAGTCCTCATACTTAGAGAAATAAATGAGATTAATCGTTTATTAGTTTTATTAAGTGGTAGAATTTTTTGCATTCATTTTATGACACAGATTTTTTACCGCTATATCTCGTTTATTTCCTTTTATTTTTCCACCTTAATTCACACACAAATCTATCTTTGTCAATGTAT
>NC_051413.1:9678515-9678716 GCF_015228065.2 Penaeus monodon
ATTGCCTTTGTCGATGTCTTTGTCGATGTTGCAATTTCGTTGCTGTCTTTATCCCGCTGATCCTTTCTGTGGCAGCGCCCGTGGCAATCACCTCACCGAGGCTTGCAATATAACCACCACCTCCATAGCGGCAGCAGTTATAAAGCAGCAGGAGAGGAAGGGTGAGCAGTTAGGGAACCAGAGGCAAAGAGTTCTCCCCTC
>NC_051413.1:9678818-9679007 GCF_015228065.2 Penaeus monodon
CACATGGGTCGTTGCAGCAGCAGCGGCAAAGTGCAAGGCAGGAGAAGGAACAGCAGTGTGTGTGTGGGGGGGGTGGATGCAGAGAAAATGCAGAAAACACAGCAGAGGGGACAAACAGAAATACATGCAGCAGGACACGCATTTGGAAAAGGCAGAAATATTAGCAGCAGGCAGCAGTGGGGGGGGGGG
>NC_051413.1:9679045-9679450 GCF_015228065.2 Penaeus monodon
GCAGCCAGAGCAGCAGAGGGGGGGAAATTAGCAACAGCATGGGAAAGCAGCCGCAGTAAAAAAAAATTAAGGAGCAACAGCGAAAAAACAGTAATAACAGCAGTAGCAGGAACAACAGAGGAGCAACAGAAACGCCAAAAAGAAAGGAAAAAGTAACAACAGGAAAAGGAGAACCAATAGAAACAGCAATAACCACAGGAACAGCAGCGGTAAAAACAGTAAAAGCGAGTGGGTCAAGAACAGCAGACAAAACAACTGCAGCAGCAGAACCAGATGCTTCAACAGCTTGAAAAACAGCAGAAAGGAAAGAAGCACCGGTAAGAGCATCAGGAACAGCAGAAACAGCAAGAACGGAAGAAGAAGGAGGAGGAAGGAAAGACACCAGGAGAGCAGACACAGAGACAG
>NC_051413.1:9679479-9680326 GCF_015228065.2 Penaeus monodon
CACGATACGAAACAGCAAAAGTAGTCTCCGGAATAGTAAAATCTCAGCAGCAGTGTGTAGCAAATAATCAAATGCGAGAGCAACAAAGCAGAAAAGAGATAGAAGCAGAAACAGCAGATGTATTAACAGGAAGAACAGCAACAGAAACAGCAAGAACGTCGCGATCAGAAGGGACTCAACAGCAGCATAAGAAGCAAGTCGCGAATGCAGCATAAAAACGCGAGAAGATGGGCAGGAGGCGTGGAAAAGCAACAACAACAAAAAAGACATAAAAAAGCAGCATAAGAAACGACAAGAGAAACTTGAGATCAGCAGAAACCTCAGTAGCAGTAGAAACATCCGAAAAAAAGCAGCATCATAAGAAACAGCAAGAGAGAACAGCAGAAGCCTCATCCTCAGCAACAGCAGAAACACCGAAAAAGCAGCGTCATAAGAAAGCAAGAGCGGCCCCGAGAGCAGCAGCAGAAGCCTCAGCAGCAGCAATGGCGTGGGGCGAAGGAGGGGCGAGTGCGGCAAGGAGCGGGGTCAGAGCGCGGTCTAGTCCTGGCTAGAAGGAGCAGACGGCAGACCATCTCAATATGTTGGTTCAGGCAGCCCGAGCCCTCCTACTGCCCATTATGGTAATTACCCAACCCTTTGGCCACCACTCGCTGCCTTAAGACATCGCTCGGCCCCTTGTCCTGGCCATATGGCGCGGCCGAACCTATCTGGGAAGCGGCCGAGGACCAGCGCGCGCCTCCCTTCACGTCTTCTGAAATGAGCATCACCAACAACCGGTCCGGAATGCTTCGCTCGCTTCCCACTTTGCTTCGTTCCCGGATTCGAAGGGGAAAGGGGGGGAGAGGTC
>NC_051413.1:9680510-9681199 GCF_015228065.2 Penaeus monodon
ACCCTGAGCGATGCCGGGAGGGAAAGGACGATGCTTTTAGGCAAGGGTGTGTGGCACTTGCTCGGGTACAACCCCCATTATGTGGCAACAGGAGGCATTCAAATCAAGATCCCAGATTAACCCAGCCTCCTTTGTTTTCTGGGTAATTGTCCGGAACAGAGGCAGGATGAAGTAGTCACAAAGACGGGAGAGAGAGAGAGAGAGAAAGAGAGAGAGGGGGGAAGGAGAAAAGGGGGTGAGACAGAATTCGAGAGAGGTGGCAGTGAAATAAATGCAGATTGATAAGGAAAGAGAGAGAAGAAACAAACCGATAAACGGAGAGAAACAAACACGTACACCAACGCAGAGAGAGAGAAAGAAAAAAACAGAGAATAAAACATTTGTATAAAAACCAAGAAAAACAACAAAGCAAAACAAAAACTAAACTAATGCCAAAAGGAAAATAACCGCCAATCAGCCTTTCCACCCCAAACGAGAACATTAACAACAAAGAACATGAAGAATAACAACAGAGCCCAAACAAATAATAAGAGAGGTATCGATTTCAACTTCCGCCTCCTACTGAACAACTCTCTCGATCCCAAGCATCCTTAAGTTGAAAATAAAAGGATGTGATGCTGTTCTTTTGAGAGGGACTGAGAGGGAGAGGAGGTTCGGATCCAATGAACAAAGTCATTTCATGCCGTCTA
>NC_051413.1:9681261-9681409 GCF_015228065.2 Penaeus monodon
CGGGCTTCTTTCTTAGGATTTCTAAGAGTAAAATTTTGAGTTTATGTCCGATTTACAGTGAATTTAAGGTAAATTCCAAAGTACATTAGTAAGAGTAATGAAAATGGGTTTAAAGATCGAGACACACAAGTGCAAATGTGTTTCCATA
>NC_051413.1:9682919-9683028 GCF_015228065.2 Penaeus monodon
TTCTCACCCTCTCGAGAGTCTTCTCTCTTCTTTTCTATTTTATGTGTCTCTCTTTTTTAACAATTTATTTCTTTTGTCTCATTCTCAATCTCTTACTGTTTTGTTTTTT
>NC_051413.1:9683087-9683159 GCF_015228065.2 Penaeus monodon
GCCTACACCCCTTCTTTTTACAATCTTCCACCTCTTCACCCTAACCTTTTTCCGCCCTTTTCTCCAATCCTT
>NC_051413.1:9683611-9683897 GCF_015228065.2 Penaeus monodon
ACAGTAGACGAAAAAATCACAATAGAATTAAAGAACCGAATAACAAAACAGATAAACAAAACAAAGGTGTAAACAAAAAGAAAATAAGAATAGCGCAAAGAGAAAAAGGTTTCTAAGGCAACTAACAAAAATGCTGTGAAATGTGTATTTAAAGATATATAAGTGTGTGAAAAAATATTTGTTCAAACAGGGGTGTAAATATGCTTTAGTATGTCCTTACGTATGTACTTATCATCTGACGAACACAGACATACTGCATGCATATATAATTTTGTGAAGTTACAAT
>NC_051413.1:9684526-9684949 GCF_015228065.2 Penaeus monodon
TGCCTAACAATCAAGAGGAAAACACAAAAGAACGACAACGTACGTGCCAAAAAAAGAAAAAAAAATGTGAAGACACGTGACAGCCATCGATTAGAGCTCAGACTTTCCATGCTTGGAAGATCGATTGGCACAATAATGACTGACGCTGCAGATTGGGCTGAGAAACAGACGGAAACGATTTCCTGAGATTACTAAGATTGCGGAAGGAAGGGTGGGAGAAGACGGGTGTGAAGAAGGGTGATAAAAAGGAACAAGAGAAGGAGAGTGACAAGGGAGAGCGCGGAGTAAGGAGGAGAGGAGAGGAAAGAGGGATAAGAGAATGAAAGAGAGAGGGACAGAATGAGATACGATGGTTAGGCTGATATAGAAAGCATACGAATAGACATAGTTGGAGGTAGAGTGATAAAGCTAACGAGAACGCGC
>NC_051413.1:9685410-9685486 GCF_015228065.2 Penaeus monodon
GGGACGGAAGAAAAGAAATAGAGATAAAGGAAGATAAGAAGTGAAACGAATAAGAGAGCGACAGAGAAAACGTGAT
>NC_051413.1:9686574-9686869 GCF_015228065.2 Penaeus monodon
CCTACAAGAAAACGAAAAAAAAACAAGAAACCGATTAAAACACAGTAATAAAACGAGAAAAACGACAAGAAAACAGCAAGAAAACGAAAAAAGCGGTAAAAAAACGAGAAAAGCTGGCAAGAAAAACGAAAAAGCGACAGATCGAGAGAGGCCGCGTCCCGCCCGCCATGATTGCTCCTTGAGACGCGACGCTAAGACGAGTGGGGGTCTGGCTTATGGCACCCGGATATAGGAATCGATAGGTGCCAAGGGCGTGTTAAAGGCGCTTTCGAGGAGCAAACAATGAGGCACCGGG
>NC_051413.1:9687206-9687281 GCF_015228065.2 Penaeus monodon
CCGTATAGTATGTTTTTGTTCTCAGTGAAGTAACAAATAGTACATATATGTTATTTAATGTTGGCATATAGAACT
>NC_051413.1:9687310-9687474 GCF_015228065.2 Penaeus monodon
CGTTTTAAATTTTATTCTCTCTCTCTAACTTTCCTCTTCATAGTATTTTATCAGTTCTTCTCTATCGTACACAAAAATAAAAAACATCTATCTCTCTTCCTACAAACAAAATACCCTCAATCATCAAATTACTACTCTCATATTCTAACATATCATGCATCTTT
>NC_051413.1:9687720-9687790 GCF_015228065.2 Penaeus monodon
ACGATATACGTGTTCATAGTGTTTTTTCCATATATAAAATGTACTGAAATTATAAACCCCGTCACTTCGT
>NC_051413.1:9688024-9688400 GCF_015228065.2 Penaeus monodon
TGCTGGTAGTGGCGCTAAACTATTATCAATAAAAATAATAATGTGAATATATGTACGTCATGATGAACATATGATATATTTGTTTTGTGTTATATTTTTGATATGATTGCTTTTTCTCACATGATCAGGAAGTTAGTTTACAATTACTATGGGGGTAGTTTGTAGGTATATCGGGGAGGAGAAGTAGATACGTCGATAGGTGGTGTGTATGTGTGTATGGTGTAGTGTTTAATTTGAGTAGGTATGATAGATTTCATTAGTAGGTTAGTGCTTATGAAAAAGATATATTACTATAAGTATATATGATTAATGGAATGATGATTGGATAGTAATACTAGATATGATTATCACTCTATGACTATGATATATCTGTAGC
>NC_051413.1:9689090-9689205 GCF_015228065.2 Penaeus monodon
GAAGTGTATCATAGTAAGTGAATGTGCCGTTGTGGGCATGTGTATATGGTGTGTGGTGTGTTGAAACTAAGCTTGAGGTGAACATCATACTATGGGAGGTAGGATAAATACGAAG
>NC_051413.1:9691000-9691517 GCF_015228065.2 Penaeus monodon
ATACACAAATAAAATGAACTAATAAACAAGGAATATAGATAATAGCATAATATAGTATTAAACATGAAATTAGAATAAACGTATCATACAACGCAATTAAGAAATAAACTAAGGATAACTGATATTACATAACAACACAGTTTTTGTTTTCTTTCAGTTCGCTATTAAATACTAATTCCCATGTGCATCTGTGCGTTTTTAGTGGAATCCTTCTCTTCCTGAAATATCTTCTATATCGTATTATTTATATTATTTTATTTTTATTTATTTATTATATTTTTTTATATTTCACCCCGTTTCCCCACACCCCCTATCCCATACCCACTATGTCATTTTATTTTATATTGACTACAGCGGAGAAAGCTTTCTAACCGTAAGTCAAACTCCCTACGACAGAACATGTTCATTTAATAATGAGCGTCAATTTGTTGATATTGTCGTTATTTTCTTCTGTTCGATACTTGTTTTTACTTTGTTTTTCTTTAGCTTTGGTTTTAGTGTATCTTTTACAAATTGG
>NC_051413.1:9691554-9694145 GCF_015228065.2 Penaeus monodon
TTCGCGTGTGCGGATATGAGTATGATAAAAAATGAAAGATGAAACAGAGGCATGAGAATCTGGATAACAAGAGGAACTAAGAGTAGGTATGGGAAAACTTGATATAATAACAGAGCACAATAAAACGAATTAACATTTCAAACATAATGTCTTGTTCTAAAATGGAAAAGTGTTCCGTCGTGATAGGAACAGCCAGTGAGCTCTTTCGTGCTCTTCTAAACATGCAACTAAACTAATTTCAAATTCCGTAATATGTGTAGTGTTTTTAATTTTCGTTTATTTCTTTTTATTGTTGCCTCTGAGCTTTTTGTTTTATTGTCTTTTACTTCGACTTGTTTTTAAGTGCTAATTTTCCATTAAGGATCTGAGATAAACGAATGAAAGAGGAGGATCGAAGTGCTGACGGGAGAATGCGAAAACGTTAAAAGCATTCTTGAAAATCAAACTTGTACTAAAGAAGTTTCAGTATAAATATGTCGTGGTGAATAGAGAGCATAGTCATATTATAACAAGCCAATGGCACACGAGACAATGATAGATTTTTGTTATTACTATGATTATGGGATGTTATTATGAACTGTATTTAAATGATGATCTTAGTTTCAATTGAACTTAGTTATACTGTGATTGTTAAGGGGTGGAGGGGATAAGAAAGAGAAAAGATTCGGTGATGATGCGACGGAAAGAGGAGCACCTCTAAAAATGTGCAATAATAATTTACCTAAATTTACAGTGTTCAGTTTTTCTATACATATTTTTTTTGCTTTTTGATGAAGTCTGAAGGCTTTTTATTTGTCTTTTCATTTTTGTGTTTTATTTCACTCTATCTAAAATAGAAAAGGGAGGAAGGGCTATGGATAGGATGTATAGAAGTGGATATAGGATCAATATAAATAGTAGTAGATAATAATTAAAGAGGAGTAAGATACTATATAAGGAACCACAAACAACACAAAGCTGACGACACGAGACAAATGGATAAGTAAAATATAATTATAGATAATAATACTAAATATAGAAGAATATATAATATGAAGTTACTAACTGAAGAAAGAGAAAGAGACAATGGATTAGTACGGGGATGAAAGAAGATGAACCAAGGCGTTAGGAGACGAGAGAAAGAGTGAGACAAAGGAGGCAAAGGGCAATACGGACATCATGGCGTCAGCATCAAAAATGTGGGTGCTTATAGAGAAGTGACTGTACAAGTTCGTGGTTGATTATTTTTTTAATCAGGGGAATGAAATATTGTAAGTAATGTCAAGTTTAATGATTCACAAGGCGTATATAAGTAACTAGAACCACCATTGTTCCACAGAAGCGGGAAGCACACCACACAGACGCATAGATGATAATATCGTAACGGTGGATACATATATGCCAGTGAGAGGACTATTAATATAATAGTGGATCAGATTATATGGCTCACGGAGTGGGCTTGGGGAATGACATAATGAAGTATACGGCAAATTATTCACAGTTAGAGATAAAAAATATTTAACCAAAATCAAGGTATTTATTTCGGAATATAAGTAAAAAGAAGTGGCAAAAAAACCGACAGCAGTATTTACGAATAGCTTTGATAAGGGAAATAGAACTATTGTGTGAACGTTTACCATCTAGGCGTGAATATGATGACCTCGAAACCTCCTGTTTTTCCTCAAGTTAAACGGGCTAAGTCTCGTGCACGACCATATGCGGCACTTCGGGGATCCCCACTCGCCAAGGGAGCTTACTGCCTATTCGTTTACGGGGGGAAGTTTTGGCCTGCACGTTTGGTCGGCTTAGGGAATATGAGCAATCATCGGCTTAATTCACTTCACTGATAAAGCATACTAAACCAATTCATCAACAGTATTTTTCTCTCTAGTAACTACAAGAAGGGGAAAGAACTTCCCGAGATAGCTAATGCGTCAGAGACAATTTACTTTAGCCTCTTCTGTGAGTGATGACCCTACCGACCAGACACTCGCTGTAATGGCCTGCTTCCTCAGCCTTAAGAACGGGTCTCCAGTCTGTGCAACTCACTATCAGGCACTGGATCCCTCGTAGGGAATTATCTCCTTGTTACGTTTTGTTTTATTATGTGTTTACGGTGCTAGATGAATATTGGAGTTAACTGGCTGTTTGTTAGTATAAGGCTTAGTGAAACTTAAATACTTTTCTCATTTAGAATTACAACAGAAGATGTACCTACAATATATCTCAGACAAAGCTTATGTGTAGTTACATCATTTTCATGATTTTTTCTGAAACATGTTCCGACTGTATTGTCACACTTACTCGTTCCTGTACTGTATGAATAATTGTCATATTACTTGCCTAATATGTCTTAATGTAAGTTATCTTGATATTTAGTGCAATATTTTAAGCATATTACACAAGAAACTTACGTAATATGCTCGGAATGACAATAATGCTTGTCTGTACTATTTAATGCATATCTAACTGCATCGGCCTCTTTGTCACTACTGCCTCTTGAGTAATTTAACTTCTCTTATTTTGTTCATTTTATCCATACTCTCTTCTATTCCGGTACTGGAATGGCTCGGACACTCATTCTCTTCTCTCACAGCTCTACTACTCTTTCT
>NC_051413.1:9694183-9694296 GCF_015228065.2 Penaeus monodon
GGCTTGATGGGCACATATTACCATTTAGCTGAAAAGCAAAACAAGATTTTTTTCTAAACGAATATAATCATCATTATTAACCTAGCGACATAAAAGTTACACCGCAGCGGTAG
>NC_051413.1:9694323-9694624 GCF_015228065.2 Penaeus monodon
TTTTTCCCCTGAATTATTTCTAATTCACATAATACCCTTTCCCCCCTCTCCCCCCCTTTCCCAAACACGAATAAATGACATGTTCTGTTTATTGTTTACAGTTAGTTTGAACATGTGTTTTTATCTTCAGCAATTTCCACTTCATTTAACGCCTATTGTGTACATTTGTTTACATCTAGTTTAACTTGTTATTTTTATTCGTATGCACTTTACTCTGTGATAATTGTGATTTCAACTGAAACCTGTTATTTTCATCAGTAATGAAGTAACTGTGTGAATATATATTTTCCTACATATATGC
>NC_051413.1:9694916-9695690 GCF_015228065.2 Penaeus monodon
TTCAGAGAGGAACGATTTAACTGCATATTTTTTCATTGAGCTATGTGCTTTTATGAGTAAATGCCCGGATGGAGCAGTTACATACAAACAGGGATATACAGATGGATTCAAGAAGATAGACAAGATTTATACTGCAAAAAAAAAGCGTTTTCCATCTTCCAATAAAACGAAAAATCTTTTACACTTCAGCCGTTTTCCTTTATTTCCATTTTTTTTCTCTCTTTCTAAAATCGAACAACTTGCAGAGATTTTGAGATACTGTAATCTGGATTTATATTCGCATCTGTATTCATAGCATATCTGAGGGATTTCTTCTTACGGTTTGGGTGATCTCTTCTCACTTCTGGCGTCTGTCTGTTTTACTTTTATGTGTCTCGCGTTTTTTTTTTTTTTTTTTTTTTTTGAGTGGGGGTCCTCCCTTTTATTTGATATTCTTATTCTGTTTCGCTATTTCGTTTTTTCTCTCTTTTTATATTATTGTTTTTTTTATGTTATTACTTTCTTTTGATTTTGTGTGTCTACTTTCTCTCTCTCTCCCTCTCTCTTGTCTCTCCCTTCCTATGTCTTCTCGTCTTCATTCCCTATATTTTCTGGCCTCTTCCCAGTCGTTATCTGTTCTTTTCTCTCTTCCCTCGTCTCTAATTTTTCTCCTTCTTCTTTTATTTACTTTCTCTCTTCTCCATCCGTTCTCCGTGTCTTCTCTTCGTTTCCCTGAACATTACCCGTTTCATCTGACCGATCTGTTTACCCGTTTCGCCAGGTCCTACTTCATCA
>NC_051413.1:9695921-9696451 GCF_015228065.2 Penaeus monodon
TTACGTCTGACTTCCTCAAAGGGTTGTCGCCCTTCCCTCCTTTCTTTTACTTTGACTCCTCGCTTTTCTTGCTTTATCTGTCTTCTGTTTTTTTTTTTTTTTCCATTCTTTCCTATTTATTGTTCCCCTTATTCATTTTTTTCCTCTTATATCTCTCTTCCTTTTTCTTTTCTCTTCTCTTTCCTCCTTTTTCATTTCCTTCTCTCCTTCCATCTTCCCTTTCTTTCTTTTATCCTTTTTCTCCATTTCCCTTTCTCTCTCCTTTTCCTCTCTTTTCCATTTTTATTTTGGCTTTCTTTTCCTCCGTTAGGTTTTCCTTTTTTACACTCTTCCTCTCACCTATTTTTTTCCTCTTTTCCTCTCATTTCTTACTATCTACTAGCATCTATCCATTTCTCCTGGTTCTCTCCTCTTCCTTCACTGTTACTCAAATCGTATCTCTAATGTTCTCCTTCCTTCCACACTCCCTCACTTCCATTTACTTATCTCCTCTTCAAAAATCCCCCCTTTCCCTACTCTCTTTCCTGTTC
>NC_051413.1:9696707-9698886 GCF_015228065.2 Penaeus monodon
CGCCTATCGTCCCTCTCCTACTCCTTTCCTCTTTTTCCTCTCTCCCTGTTTCCATCTACCCTTTCTTTTTTACCTCTTTATGTCTCCCTTCTCCCGGTCCCACCCTCTTTCTAATATCTTTCCCCTCTCTCACACCTTCTCCCCTCTTTGCTTTATTCCTGTCTCCACTCTCCCCTCCCTTTCCTTTCTTCCAGTTCCCCTTGCTTTACCTCTCCCCTTCCTTTCCTGTCTCCTCCCTTTCCCCTCTTATCTCCCTACTCCTCTCCCTTCTTCTTGTCTCTTTCTTTGCTCTTCTTGTCTCCCGTCTCTCAATACTCTCTTGTCTCCACTCTCCCTTCTGTTTCCCCTCTTCGTATCCCCTCTCTCCCCTCTCTTGTCTCCTCTCTCCTGCTTCCTCCCTCCCCTTCTCTCTTTCCCCTCTTCCTGTCTCCCCTCTCCCGCTCCCTCCCTCTCCCTCTCCCCAGGCAGTGTGGCGCAGCTCTGGCCTGATTGAGGCTGGCAGCGCCCGAAGCCAATAAGTCACGGAGGCAACAGGCGTGAAACACAGGCCGTGGCAGCGGTCGGGGGCGGGTCGGGGTGTGTTGGGGGCGCGCTGGGGGGGGAAAGGGGAAGCCTGAGGGGGATCCTAGGTTTTGGGGAGAGATTGGAGGGGGTAGGAGGGTTGGTGGGTCGGGCGCGCGTTTGGGAGGGATAGGGAAGGTCTGAGGGGGTCCTGTGGGAGGTTAAGAGGGGTGGTGGGTGGGGTTAGGGTGGAGGATAGGAGAGGTTGAAGGGGGGGGAGGGTTAAGAGAGTAGTGGGTGGCGTTGGAGGAAGGGATAGGGGAGGTTTCAGAGGGAGAAGGAGGTTGGGGGAGGATAAGAGGGGTGGTTTGGGGAGAGTGGGGAGGGAGGAGAGGGAGAAGTTTGGGGCGCGTGAGAGGAACCGGGTTGTGAGCGAAGCGGGATGGAGATATTGGAGAGAAAGATGGGGGGGGGGACAGGGTGAGAGAGAACACGGAGGATGAGAAGGAGATGGGGGATAGAACACATGGGGAAAGGATGAAGGAGAGGAGATGGAGGATGGGGAAGGATGGGGGACAGGAGAAGAAGGATCAGGGTGAGGAGATGGAGGATGAGAAACAAGGAGGAAAGAATAAAGGAGAGAAGATGAGGATGAGAGAGAGGAGATAGAGGATTGGGAATAAGGAGGAAAGGATGAGGGAGAGGAGTTGGAGGAAAAGATTAGGGAGAGAAGGAAAGGGAGGAGGTGACACTTGGGGTAAAGGAAGAGGGAGAGAAGGAGATGGAGGATGAGAAGCATAGGGGAACGGATGAGGGGGGAAGGGGGAAAGGGTGAGGAATGGGGGATGAAGAGAGGTGAAGGGATGCAGCAGAGGGGGAGAGGGGAAGGAAGGAGAGATGGAGTATGTAGAAAGAGAGGCAGGAAATAGGGAAATCCAGTGATCGTTACGTTAAAAAAGTTTGAAGGAAATAACAGTAAGACAAATAAGATATAAGCTCGTAAACCTACAAGGAAAATCAAACAAAAAGTACCAAAAATGAAAAATCAAAACAATACAGGAAAGACAAAAAAAAAAAAAGCGAAAACTCATCAATAACGAACAACAACACCAATAAAAGACAGAGACATAACGGCACTAGAGAAAATTGCAAAAGCAAACCAAAAAGAAAAAAGGTCCAAATCGACTAAAAAAAAAAAAAGAAAAAAAAAGATAGAAAAAAAGAAGAAAAGGAACATAGAATAAGCGTAGGGTGCCATGTTCACGATCTTGTGTGTGAGTCTGTTCCGCCCTCGGAAGATTTGCTCAGCTGCTACAAGGACGGATATATAGTCACGCTTCTTTGCTTTAGTTTGCGTGTAGCCATTTTTCTTGTGCCTTCGCCCTTCCTTCTCTTCCGTGGGCTAAAGGGGAGGAGGAAATCTAATGCGAAAGAGGGTAGTGAGATGGAGGAAGAAAGATGGGAGAAGAAAAGGGAGGGAAGGCTGTGTCTGAAAGAGAGAGAGAGGGAGATAGGACATAGTGTGAAAGGAAGAAATATACTTATATGCAAAGAGTGGGAAAGATGCAGGGTACTAACAAGTCATTGTAAAATAATACAACATAATCTATGTACGATAAAAAGTATTATATTATCCTCAAAGCCGTTGATCAAACTACGGCCTCACGATCTTTTTTTT
>NC_051413.1:9699190-9699697 GCF_015228065.2 Penaeus monodon
CATCACAAGATTAACAAAACACACACCTCTAGGACATACGCAGAGGCCCCCCCCCCCTCCAAGACGCAGTGACGAAGATGAAGATGTCGAGTCACTGTTGTGTCACTGCTGGCTCTCGAGTCGAGCACAAGGAGGTTCTCGCTCTTGTTCGGACGCGAAGGGAGTTCCTAGAACCATGGTTTCTTTATTTCTTCTTCTTTTTTCTCTGTTTTTCAGATTCATCTTTCTCCGTTTTTTGTATTATTTTTCTATTTTTTCTTGTTCTGCCTGTCTGTTATCTTTTCTTTATTTGTACATTTTTCAATACATTTTTCCATATATTTGTTTGTGGGTTTTCTTACCATCTCTTCCTCAGTTTTATTTTCGTTCTTTATATATTCATCCTATATCTTTTTCTTTTTTTCGCTAGCGGAGCTTTTGGTCTCAAAGTGGATAGGCCTATAGATCTCATAAAAAAACACGGATCTGTAAGGGAAAAAAAATGGATTTAACAATAATATCTGGAAA
>NC_051413.1:9699812-9699881 GCF_015228065.2 Penaeus monodon
AAATACAGGAAGAAGCAGGTTGTATGAAAAGAAAGAGCATAAAAGAGAGACAGACATAAACTCTACAAT
>NC_051413.1:9699936-9700170 GCF_015228065.2 Penaeus monodon
TAACGACACATCCAGTGACGTGATGGAGGAAAAGAAACATGGAGAGGGGACTGGGCAAGAGGGGAGAAGGGAGGGCACCCATGTGGGCCGAATCTTGGCACTTGCCTCCCCCGAAGACGACTTGACAGCTTGCCTCTTGGTTTGACTCTCGGCTGTTTGTTTAGTCTGCATGACAGCGTGTTTATCTGTCCATCTATAACCGATTTCGTTCTTTCTTATTTTGCCTTATGTGGC
>NC_051413.1:9700822-9700954 GCF_015228065.2 Penaeus monodon
ATAAAACTTATGCACCTTAGGTTCAGAGGAGAATCTAAGTCCAAGCTCAGCCAGATAAAATGGGATTTTTTTTAGTTAAAGTTACGAGAGGTCAAGAAAATAAATCCCATCCGACAAGATACTCATCTTAGC
>NC_051413.1:9701965-9702080 GCF_015228065.2 Penaeus monodon
CTTAGGTTCAGAGGAGAATCTAACTCCAAGCTCAGCCAGATAAAATGGGATTTTTTTTAGTTAAAGTTACGAGAGGTCAAGAAATAAATCCCATCGACAAGATACTCATCTTAGC
>NC_051413.1:9702848-9703084 GCF_015228065.2 Penaeus monodon
TTGCAGTGTGTTCTAAGAAACCCGAAAATGACGAAGCGGCAACTCACGTCTCCAAGATCTTGATAAAAATACCTTTATGTTGATAACATTGCTCGTATACCATTGCAACATGACACAGTCGCAGGAAAAGGCTACTGTTGCTATACACATAATACTACGTCGTCTGTTTTCTCGTAACAACACCTATATGTTGTGATAGGGCAACTCCAATAATATTATTCCATATCTTTCTCTTT
>NC_051413.1:9703176-9703460 GCF_015228065.2 Penaeus monodon
CCCCATTTCTGAACAAAGGATTTCACTGTAATGTTCATGCAGACCCCATATCACGTTGGAACATTGGCGAAAATTATAATGATGAAGAGAAAACAAAAAGAAAGTTTCTTCGAATATAAAAAGATCCGGTCTAATCAGAACTGGAAGTAAAAGACGTCTGTATTGTCTTCAATAGACAGACAGCATCCACATACCGGAAGACTTAGCAAAAGGATTTGGTTGCTATGAGACTGTGAATGAGATACATATGTTATGGGAATATGAAGGAGGTGCAGTAGTTACCT
>NC_051413.1:9703497-9704040 GCF_015228065.2 Penaeus monodon
ATGGACTTGGTACCATTTTGTAATATATTAGTCCTTAGAGCAAAGTGAAATTTCTAACAGTTTGGCAAGAAGTTTGGATAATAAGATATATCATATTTACCATAATGTGAAGTGAGTTAATATAGGTACACCACAAATGTAATTTAAAAGGTAATTTTAATGCTGAAATTTTGTGACTTTCTCAAATGATTATAAGGTAATTTATATAACTATACAGACAATACAACTGAATAATGTATAATATATGAAGAGACCAGCAGTTAATGGAAGTGCTTAAGGCCAGTGACCAAGAAGTTGATGTAATATTGTGCCTGATACTCAGACGCATGCTTGCTAAACCCACTCCAGACCCAATTGCAAGATGAAAATTATATTTGTGACGAATATTTTAAGTGAAATCAATTTAATGTCGTTTGTTCTATAAGGATTTCTATTTTCTTTGTGTAATGAGCAGTTTCTGGAATTACTTCTAGAATATTGTTATTCAAATTATTGTCCTTACTGACGCTGTTGTAATAGATATCATTGAATTAATTATGTGAT
>NC_051413.1:9704766-9704942 GCF_015228065.2 Penaeus monodon
GCCTTATCAAGAGGGGGTTTCCAGCCACACTCTCCCCGGACCAACGGAGGCTTGAACACCTTCCCCCCGACGCTTTTGTCCCGCGTCGCCCTGCCGTGGCAACTCCAGCTAATTCTTTTCCACGTCGACGGAGACCGGGATGAGTCCAGACCGCTCCGGGTATGCGCGGCTGAGCA
>NC_051413.1:9705293-9705377 GCF_015228065.2 Penaeus monodon
GGAGACTGAAAGAGGAAGCCAAAGAGGTCGAGAAGTGCAGTGAACTGTTTGTTATATCTGAAGAGATCGGTATGAATATGACCA
>NC_051413.1:9705539-9705831 GCF_015228065.2 Penaeus monodon
CTGTAGAAGTGCAAGAAACATTTCTGAAATTCGGGAGACCAATATGATTATAATCCTCATCCCCGTCTCACGCCAACAGAAGCATATCACATTGAATAAACCAATGAAGTATAATCATACATATTTTTAATTAGTCTGCTGTCGCATATTTCCCACAGACACAGTGATGATTAAAGAGGTAACGGAACTATGTTATTTAGCTAACTAGGCTCATTTAACTAGCTAAGTCAGACAAGGCGAGGTTGTTATAGATTGTTTGCAGTAACGCAAACATAACTAAAGATGAAATGGT
>NC_051413.1:9705861-9706456 GCF_015228065.2 Penaeus monodon
ATTTCATTGCCTTTCTTGAAGAGGGTATTTATTTAACTAGTCATTTATAACTGCAGCTTCCTTGATTTCAACTCATAAGAAGAGGGGGTGGGGGTCGGGGACCTTCTACCCCCCCCCTCCTTTCCTACCTAGCTGCACCCCAGATATTGGTATTGATATTAGAGTTATTATTACTGTTATTCTTGCTATTACTACTGTCAGTGATTATCCAATTGTTACCATTGTGACAGATGTTGATACGTTATGTTGATATTGCACCAGTCATTATCGTTATTACTACTAGAGGAATAGCTATCATTACGGTAGTCATGAAGAAATGTATACATTATGATGAATAACTTCACAATGAGAAGAGTTTTATGGTGAATTATTTCTATTTAAGTTTATGTTATTATTTCCCATTTTCTGTAATGGGAAAATGGACAGTTCATGTAATGGATAACTATTCTATTTTTTTAAATGCATATTACATGCTATGTTTTATGCATTGTCACGTTTATACTTAATGGATTAGTTGATCATACAATAACAAAGATTCCGTGTAATAATCTTATATTGTACGATGTGTTGATTCTCGATTATTTCCTCAAATTTC
>NC_051413.1:9706479-9706583 GCF_015228065.2 Penaeus monodon
ACATTAATAACTTGATTAGCTTGAAAGTTCTCTCTATTTTGTTAATTTTAGCTACATACATGGACATGAAACTTCTAGATTTAAAACCGATTTTCTGTATGGTA
>NC_051413.1:9707449-9707775 GCF_015228065.2 Penaeus monodon
ACCAATAGACCCGTGCAATGTGTACCTGGTTTGCCGACTCCACAGAAAACGTTTGATTTGGTTGTGTCCAGACTTGCATACCAAGACATTCACGTGTCCTTCTCTCTCTCGATATTTTTACTTTTATTACGCTTTGTCTGTTAGTAATGTGTGTAGTTCGTTGTCTATTTGTTTTGACAGTGGATTTTACATAAAGTAAAAATGGTGAGAATCCTGACAATTAATCAAAAGTAATGCATTCGCGCCGCCATTTCATCTTCATTTTTGTCCAGCACGGGCGAACAGGTGTGGCTATAATTGGTTTCTATGATGGTATTGATTGCTTC
>NC_051413.1:9707873-9708297 GCF_015228065.2 Penaeus monodon
CTAGAAAACCCACCTACACTTTCCTTTTCCCCTCTTCCTCTCTCCTTTTCTTCCCTCCCCATCAGAACCTCTTCTTCACCCTCTTCCTTCTCCTCTTCCAATAGATCCTCCCTTCTCCCTCGACACTCCCCTCCCCCCTCTCCTCCCTACAAGCTCCACCCTGACACCCGACCTTCTCCCCCTCGCCACCCTTCCACCCCACTCCCTTCCCTCTCCCCTCTTTCTCTCCCTCTCCTCCCGCCCCCTTCTCCCCTCCTCCCTCTTATATCCCCTGCTCCCCCTCCCTCCCCTTCCTCCCTCTCTATCCCCCCCTCTTTCCTTCAGTTCCACCACTCGCTCTGTGTTCAGTCTTCTGTTGAACACTCTCGCCAGCGTGTCTGATTTACAGACATTCCACGAAGAGGAAGATAGAAAGCAGAGAGGG
>NC_051413.1:9708332-9709276 GCF_015228065.2 Penaeus monodon
GTCAATCTGTTCAGATTTTTGTCATTGTTGTTGTTCAGAATCTCACACTATCGGTACAGCATTACCGATACCATAGTATAGCCTGTATGAAGTCTCCCTCCCCACCCATTTTTCTCTTTCTCTCTACTTCCCGACGTTAGAAAAAAAAACTAGTAAAAAGGGGAAAAAAAGAGAGGGAGAATTCGAGAATCTAGAAAATAAGAATTTAAAAGAGTGTTGAGTGCCTCCATGTTTTAACACAGCGTGAGAATTTGTCTCGTTGGAAGTGAAGAGCAATATGAAGGGCATGCGTTAATGCGAACCTGTTTATAGGATCACTGGCTTGGATTCTGTCACAGGTGAGTGCCAGGGAGAGATACACTGTGGGATGAGGGTACAAGAGACAGAGACGATGTGCTGTGTGTGTGTATGTATGAGATATTTTGGTATGAAGTAGAAATACTTTGATATGTGGATGTATGAGGCATAAGGATTGTTGATATGTTGGTTGAAAGGATAGACATATCGCATTGTGTGGGTGTAAATGTGGATATATATGAGGCAAAATTACTTTGGAAGGAGGATGTATGAGGCAGAGATACTTTGTTTTGTGGATGTATAAGGCAAAGCTGTTTTGGTATGTGGAAATATAATGCGGAGATACTATTGTATGTGGATATACAAGTCAAACACACTTTGGTATGTGGATGCATTGGTTGTGTAGAAGGCGCTGATACTTTGTGTAAGGATCAGGCACATTCTTCTATGTCAGTGTAATCGACAGATACATTGCCATGGGTGAATGTCAAGGAAAGATACATAGTGGTAAAGTTGTGGTGTATGAGGATAAGGGACAGATTGCTGTGATGTTAATTGGAGACAGGTACACCACATTACGAAATTGTAAATGATACCTTTCAGCATGCTGGTACAGTTTTTCTCTGTCTCTTGTGTGTATAGGTGTG
>NC_051413.1:9709427-9709567 GCF_015228065.2 Penaeus monodon
GAAGAACATTGGATGTAGTAAGAAAAAGAGAAAACGCAAAAGCCTGGAATCATCCAGTTGTTTCAGATTCGGACTTCATGACTTCACTTCTTTCTATATAAAGAACAAAGGATGTGATACGAAAGAGATTTTGTGTGTGT
>NC_051413.1:9709740-9709815 GCF_015228065.2 Penaeus monodon
ATTATGTGAATAAAGAAAAATAACCTCCAACCTATATCATAGTGTTAAGGGTTTAAGGATACTATAAAAAAGGCA
>NC_051413.1:9709868-9710162 GCF_015228065.2 Penaeus monodon
GTCTCACTAAACAAATTTAGAATAGAGACAGCCACATAACGAAATGAACCGATTATCCGTTTCATTTACTTGTTCATTTGATGAGGAACACTTGACGACTTGAAACAATATGATTCAGTTTCAAGTCTTATTGCGACCTTATATGCGTAAGTATTTCTGTATATACTTGTGTATATGTAGAATCCTCCCCATAGACATGATGCGCCACATCGTCACCGTCAGACTCGCCCCGAACACACACTTCAAGCAACCGAACTTGCCGGCCGCGAAGAGTCTGCCTTTGATGTACGAAAG
>NC_051413.1:9710910-9711110 GCF_015228065.2 Penaeus monodon
CCGATTACATGCAAATGATGTCCGTTTATGCATGTTCTACTCGACACCTGCATATCACGGCCACCTGTGTCCAAGGCCTGTTTAGATAAGTAACATATTTCTTCGGTTTCTCTTCATGTCCGAGAATCTTGGTTAACTATGATGTCAGCTAATCATTTAAAGACTTCTCGACAATTTTAAAATGTGGTTGGTGAATAGGT
>NC_051413.1:9711563-9711666 GCF_015228065.2 Penaeus monodon
ATGAACTGTGCATACCAATTTCACAGGTACATTAGATTTGATTGATTTTTATTCTCATTATTTTTTTACGGTTATAGAATGTGTCTCACTCTCTTTCTCCGCC
>NC_051413.1:9711831-9712140 GCF_015228065.2 Penaeus monodon
TTGTTTTTGCACTCATCTTTCAGCATGATGTATTTCGTCCTTTGTGTGGACTGCCTCCTGTAGCCTCAAGCCAGAGTCTGCTAACTCTGTATTGTGTGCGCGTGATATATACAAAAGTTTTCAAATCTTTTATGCATTTGAGATAAAACATAGTGTGCTTGGCACTATGTACCTTACATACAGTATATCGGAATTTTGCAGGCGTTAAAAAGGGTATGTCTCTCGCTTTGAGTTGAAAAGTTTCTTTCTCTCTTTGTCTATTTCTTTCTACCTTATCTACCAACCTACCTATCTCTGTCTATCTGTCAG
>NC_051413.1:9712167-9712686 GCF_015228065.2 Penaeus monodon
GAACGTATCTGTGGGTATAATGAACAGATCGCTATGATATGTTGGGACAGATTTGCGCTGGTATGTGGGAGTAGGATCACTAGTTGCACACACACTCTCTCTCTCTAATGTTTGTCTTTCTTGCTTCTTACCTGTACCACAAACATTCATTTACTTACTTATTTACTAATGATATTTTTATTACTACTATTTTTCATCTTTCTTTTAGTTGCTATTGAAATACCATAATCCAGCTTAAAAATTCAAACAAGCATCTGATTTTATGTTCTAGCAATATTACATGTTAAATAGCTTATATTCTGAAAAAGTATGTATGAGGATAATTAATCCCACAAGTTATGTTGGAATATGGAAATGTGGATTTTATCTTTTTGGTACATATTTTAAAAATGAAATCTATATATTCGTCTTTTGGTATTATTCATTTTAATTAATCAATATCTTCTCTAATAAATATTATGGTGAAATCTTTTAACGTATATGTGTGTTTATGAGCCTATGCACGTATGTGTATGTTCC
>NC_051413.1:9712803-9713027 GCF_015228065.2 Penaeus monodon
CTTTCCATAGCTCTTAATTACAGAACCCGAAGATGAACACCCTGAGAACCCGACAAGCAGTATAGCCAGCTACATAACACATACCTTCCCTTCGTTCCAGGTTACCAGTCATGATCTCCCTCCGAACGCTGTTTGTGTTGGCAACACTGATGTTCTTAGTCCTTATCGCTCTGAATCCTTCTCCTCCTTCGCCTTCCCTTCCTTTTTCCCCTCATCCCGTTTCC
>NC_051413.1:9713611-9713768 GCF_015228065.2 Penaeus monodon
CTGTGGGTTATCCTTTTCTCGTGCAGTTCGTCTTCTCCTCTCTTCGAAACCGACTCACAACAAAGTGACTGATCGATAAACATGAAGCACTACCGCTGTTAACTGTGCTATAGGACATTATTCATTCACTTACATAAATGCAGGTCCAGCAAAACTT
>NC_051413.1:9717823-9717977 GCF_015228065.2 Penaeus monodon
CATAAGCCGCTAATAACAGGAAGGAAGGAATATTTAGCGTGCTGTCCAATTTATCTTTTAACTATTCATTTTTCAAAAAAGAATTCGATGCTGTCCTGAATAAGAATATACTCGTTTGTTTGCAACGCAAAACCATGTACAGTGTGTGTGCTAC
>NC_051413.1:9718188-9718826 GCF_015228065.2 Penaeus monodon
CCACGTATGATAGATATATACGTACATGTCTTATGTTAATATATTTTTGTTATCGCACTTAAAAACAACTTTAATTGCAACTATTTTAGCCTTAATGGCATCATTGTTAAACTTTGTATATTCATCTTTATCAGAATTGTTGCTATCATCTTTATTTAGCTTAGTATAATCATTATAGTATCCCCATTGTAAGGATTTTTTATCATACATACAATATCCCTCACATTAAAAAAAATACCTGATATAAACTATGACAATAAACATCATTAAAATCATCACAGGTGCCTTCCAGAGCAGAAGGTCCGGTGTTAAACCCATACCCCGACCAAGTGACGTTTTTAGTAAATGAGGAGAAAGCGTGTAAGGACCCCCCTTTGGCACTGGCACTGGTGGTCACTGCTCCTTCGAATGCCAAGAAAAGGCACTTCATTCGGAATACGTGGGGTCATCCTGCCTTGGTCGAGGTCACGGGTATTCGACCAATCTTCGTTGTGGGTCTGACGGAGGATTCTGCGGCACAGGTAGGCTTTGAGAGAACCTTTTATTATATATATATATTTTTTTTTTCTTTAAACATTTCGTTTATCTATTTACCTCTCTTTCTTGCTGTCAAAGACAGGAAGACGGGGAAAGGAGGT
>NC_051413.1:9718910-9718977 GCF_015228065.2 Penaeus monodon
GAAGGTAGGGGGGAGGATAATAAGAGAGAGGAAGAATGGAGAAAAAAGGGTAATTAGGGGCCTAAAA
>NC_051413.1:9719054-9719612 GCF_015228065.2 Penaeus monodon
TATCTGCAAGAGCCAACAAGGGTCGAGAAACATATAATTAATTTCGTGTCGGTGTCTCACTTTATACAAGGGAGCGTAAGTAGAACCTGTCAATAGATTTATAGGAAGAGGGGTCCTGTGTATAAAGGAAAAGATACGGAGTGTTTACCCTCAGTGCTACGATATGTCACGAGAAGGAGAGTGCTGTTACACTACGAATCTATAATGAAACTGCTCCACTCTATACATTTCTATCCCTATCGCTCTGTGCTTATCTGCCTGTCTATGTCTGTGTAGTCATTTTACCTCTTTACAATAGCTTTTTGTCTGTCTGTCTCACTCTCACGAATTGATAAAATGCAATATCTGTTACAAATGTCCATGTAAGACAAGGGGAATGGACTGATGAAAATATGACATTTAAAAGGTTTCTGAAAATATGTTGAATGTGATACGCAGTACTAGAAGAGCGATATCTGTATTATTGCAATGTATGTCGTGTGTCTGTTGTTTGTGCGTCTGCATCTTTATATGAACTGCGTATAATATGTAAATAAGTATGTCATAATATTTCTTTTC
>NC_051413.1:9719666-9719741 GCF_015228065.2 Penaeus monodon
TGTGACCCAAAAATGTTTCTACAATTTCACTTTAAACTAGTCTGGTGGTCTAACTCCCACAGAAAATTATAAATA
>NC_051413.1:9720040-9722591 GCF_015228065.2 Penaeus monodon
CGAACTTGAAAATAATTTTTTATTTTTGCTTCCTTCTCCCCCGTCCAGGCCATGCTTTCGCACGAGACGTCCCAACATCACGACGTCATCCAGGCCAATTTCCGTGACTCTTACCAGAACCTTACCTACAAGACGACCGCTCTACTCACGTGGGCGTCGATTTATTGCCCCTCCACACCCATCGTCCTCAAAATCGATGATGATGTCATACCCAATCCCATAGCCTTGCAGAAATGGCTTATCAACTTCCTCGAATCGAATCCCCATCCTAGTGAAATCCTGGGGAAGGTGAGGTGCTGCGATCCTGTGCTTCGTGCGGGAAAATGGGGTGTCTCGAATGAGCAGTATCCTGGGAATTCTTATCCCCCTTACGTGGCTGGTCCTTCTTATATGGTGCCGATGCCCGTGGTGCATGCGCTGCTGCACGCTGTTAGGAGAACGGAGTAAGTATCATTTAAGAAGTAAATACTTCTTTTTAATTCATGTATTCTTTATTTAATACCCAAAGATTTTATAAATTTTTAGGTTAAAGCGATGCATTAACTTTTTCCTGTCTTACTTGTTTTATAGTTATTACCATTAGAACAATGGAGTTTATTTTTGTTATATGGATTGTTTTTATACTCTTACCATAAACATTCTACAGTTTCCCTTTTCTTTTTTTTCTATTAATCAAAAATATTATTCATCCCTTAAGAACCAAAATTAGGATGGTTACTGTTGAATATTTCTATTATACAACAAATTATCCAAAAAGTATATATTTATATATCATATCAGACCTGAATCTCTCTCTTCCATATTATAAGAATGGCAAGAATAGATTTTACTATGTTACTTTATTTGTTACTAAGCTAAGAAGTCCTCCGATCCTTTTTCATGATGTATCTTCTGAAAACTATCAATGTTTTATAACAATACTGGGACAGTACATTAAAGATTTCATTATTTTACAATTTGACCAAGGAAACCATAACCGAGAGCTTATTTCCGACAGAAAAGTCTATAATTTCCAATCAATGTACATAAAGTTCACACCTATCTGAACTCAACTTAAAGTGATCTAACCTAACCTGGTTTACCCCAATCCAGCCAAATCAAAGTAAATTGAATGTTACCGAACCTCATTTTACCTATCAAATAATGTGTTAATTACTTGTTGCATAATAGTGATATTACACGTCACAAGGTAATAGTGTTTTTTTTATGAAAAGTGACAAAATTTACATTGTCACTTTACATATCATTATTGAGCAGAACTTGTCTGGTATAGGGTATTGGTACTTGCCTGTTACATTATTATAACTTCTGCAATACACATGAAGTTATAGTTCAGTAACATGATTTCAGCGTATAGGACGGCATTCAACTAACACAGATTAGTGACATTTGCTTGCTATGTAAAAGGATTACCACTTGTGACACTACAGGTCATTTCATATAACGAAATGAAGCCATTGCAGGAAAATTGTATTTGAGGCATAGCTGTATTTGCTTGTGTAAAGGAAGGGATAAATAGGCTACAGTGTTTGATGTTAGTGTCTGGTGAGCACAGAGTTAGCCCACAGACATCCCACTGAATGGCATGAAAAAGTTTCCACTATTGCCAGAATTTACCATCCATGCAGGTGAAGTGGTATTAGGTCGTGTTCCACGATTATCGTATGCAGTGTAGTGCTTACATTGCACCTTCACTTTGTCGCTTATCAGTCTCTTATACCTTGCATTAGAATGTTTGTCCAACATGTACCTATTAGTGTGACTATGTAGTGTGGTATTTACTTTGACATGTAAATAACGCATTGCTACCACATGATTGTGCTATTTCCTTTGCATGAGAAAGATACAGTGCAATTTTACTTTTATACTTATCTGGTACATGATGGGGTGAATATATATGTACTAATCCATGGTACTTATACAAAGGCAACTGGAAGTACCCAGAGATTGGTACTTAGCTGTAACATGATTTTCTTTATGTTAAAGTAAATTCATGACTTCATTATTAAGCCAGGCTTCACTTCTGGATTCTATATATTTGGCACAGGAAACTGGTGCTTGCTGGTTACATTAGATATCTTAAGTATTCATAAAATATTCAAAAGTATATACTGCCGCAGGATAGTCCTTTCCTGATTTAGGAAAGGACTATTTGCTTGATATGTGCCATGTCACTGGTTTCTGTTCTGTGATTAATTTTATATAATAGACTGCTGCAAACTCCTACAAGGTATTACGACATAGGGTATTTATCTTGCTTAACTATATGGAGTTCCACAACTCCATGGCAAACTCCTGGAAGGTATCATTGCCACATCAGGCATTTATCTTGGTGAACTATATGCAGTGTCACAACAGTAGAACTTTAATGGCAGAGCGCAATGGTATTTGCTTTCTTGGGATGGGAAAGGTGGCAAGTATTTCCCAGGGGAGGAATTTTCAAAAGTATGTGAAAGAATCAGAGCTTACATGCTGTCGTAGGTTTGTACTTATCTGGCAAAGAAAACCGATACTCTCGTGTAACATAATGGTAACATTTCTTACCATGTAC
>NC_051413.1:9722608-9722987 GCF_015228065.2 Penaeus monodon
GCGTCTTTATGTACAACTGTAGAATGGTGCTCATGTGACACTAGAGGTCCTTAACTGGCCTAACTAAAAGAGGCTGGTAATCACCAATGAGTTGTACTTATCTGGCATAGGAAACTGGTAATTTTAATACGAATGTAAATGCATCACAGCAGAGAGGTTCATTGCGTGTCTCTAAGGGGATAATAATATCCATTTACCTTACTTATGAAAGCATATATATATTTATGCCTGAAAAACATTTAATGTTAGATCAGGATGGTATAATCAAGCAAATGCTACATATCTAGACTTTACACAAATGACCGAACAGTTTTGCTCGTTACAGAAAGGTACCTGCCATATTTAGGCAGTTTCCCAGATACTTACAAGTGAAACCTGA
>NC_051413.1:9723021-9723914 GCF_015228065.2 Penaeus monodon
CATGTAACAAAATACTGATACATGAAGACATATGAAGTGCACATATCGCTTAAGCATGCCAGTGCATTATATTTGTTTTACATAAAGATAACGGATTACTCATCTGCCACAGTTAAATACTCATGTGATGGTACCACTGTTTATTACATTGAGAAAGTATATACATTCCATCATAAATTAGCATGACTGTTACTTATCTGGTATAGGAAATTGCTATGTGCATCAAATGTGTTGGTTGGTAAATAGGTTCCGATATTAAATGATGGTGTTTAAATTCGTTCTTACCACACTGAAAGTAAAACTAGCCATCTGTAATTATCAGCAGGTACAAAGCTATTAGTATTTCTGTACGGAAGTGGGAAGTGGTGCATATGTCCTATAAAAAAAAGTATTGCTCTCTTAATAAGTGTGACTACTACGCGGAAATCAATTAGCTTGTATATGTGATTATAAAATTCCTGTAAAGCTGGTTAATAGCGGTACTTATCTGACACAGAAAATGGAGTTTATTTCTAACATGACAATGGCCAAATTGGGCCATAGGTCAATACATAAGGTTTGTCCTTTAATTTTCTCTAATTGCACAGTAAAAAAAAACTATTGCCTCAAGCATATTTTCCTACAATGAACAGTATTTCCTTACAGAAATGGAAGGGGGTGTATGTGTAGACTGAAAATGTGATATTCAGCGTAGTAATGTAAATGTAATATACTGACACATAATTCAAGGGCCGTATTTATCTGGCAAAATTCGTATTTTCACTGCAGTGAAAATTTTTCAATTCATGGAAGCCGTACTTATGCGATATAACGATTTTTGGCACAGGAAAGTTATAATCCTCTATGAAATAACATTCCTTATTACATGAAAATAACAGAATATCTTCCTAATG
>NC_051413.1:9723980-9724741 GCF_015228065.2 Penaeus monodon
AAAGCCAAGTATATGTATGGAGGTAGAGAGGTGATAGATTGCTGATCTTGCTTTTGCAAGGTTCTGGGTTCATGCATGTTTAGGCCCTCTAAGTTAACTCAGATGTCAGAACTGGATTTTTGCTGAGGTTAAAGTCCAGGCAGAAAATAACTGGTCACCTTTTCTGATAATAACGTGGATTATTACAGGTTTTTCTATGAATATGGCTCCTACTTCATCTGTAGTATGGACTTTAACTTTCGCACACACATACATATATAAATTGAAATGTGTAATAGTTCAGTGGTAGTGATATATTATTATTTAAACATTGTATGATGGTACTTACCTGGCAAAGGAAAGTGAAACCAATAACCAAGCTCTTGTGTGACTTTAAGGTTTCAAGGTCCCTTGAAATAATGGATTCAATATTTCGACCATATAAAAATTGTGCAATGGTTCTTAACTGGCACAGGAGAAATATAATGATGCAAGATAATAGCCTCACTTTTTATGTATATACAGATCATATGTATACTTCCATTACGTATATATCCATGCAAATATTGTATATGTACATCGATATACATGCAAGTTCTTAAAGATAATAAGGTACTTCTCTGAAGCAGAGGAAAGTGTTGCCTGTCAATTACTTGCAACCACGTGGCATTTATAAAGTTGGATATCATAAAAAAGTGGATTCACTAATCTCTCTACAGAAAGGATGAATTCCTATTTACCTGGCAAAGGGACACTATAATACCATGCCATGTCAACATTCC
>NC_051413.1:9724969-9725187 GCF_015228065.2 Penaeus monodon
TAGTGCTTAGACATTGTATGACACAACTCACCTGGCAAAGGAAGGTGGAACCAATAAGCATGCCCACTTGTGTGACATTAAAGTTTCAAGGCACCTTGGAATAGTAGATTCACTAATTCACTATATAAAAATTGTGCAATGATACTTAAAAGGCACAGGAGAAATATGATAAGAGATGCTAATATACCATCTCACTTGAAGATAAGTCTCTCTTTCTT
>NC_051413.1:9725287-9725661 GCF_015228065.2 Penaeus monodon
CTTGTATTAACATACATGTACTTAATGATCATAAGTTGGTACTTGCCTGGCACAGGAAAGTGGAACCAGTGACATAGAGGTTAAATATTGGATTTATCAATTCACCTATACAAATATTGTGTTGTGGTTCTTAACTGGCACAAGAGAAATATGATACAAGATGCTAAAATCCCTTCTGACTTCCATTATGTAAATACTGTGTATTACATGGATATACTTGGATAGATGTGCTTAAAGATCATAAGGTGTACTTATCTGGCACAGGAAAGTGTTCCTGTCGATTACATGGAACCATGTGCCATTTATGACTTAAAGGAAGATTAAAAAAAAAAAAAATGGATTCACTATCTATACATACAAATGATGAATTCCAA
>NC_051413.1:9725855-9726069 GCF_015228065.2 Penaeus monodon
CTAATGCTTAGTTACTGGATGACGGTATTTACCTGGCACAGGAAAGTGTAACTAATAAGCAAGTCTTGTGTGACAATGTTTCAAGGTAACTTGGAATAGTGAATTTACCAATTCACCTATATAAAACTGTACACTGGTGCTTAAAAGGCACAGGAGAAATATAATACGAGATGCTAATATCCCTTCTCACTTGAAGATAATAGTTACAACTTTT
>NC_051413.1:9726137-9726408 GCF_015228065.2 Penaeus monodon
GCGCACTTGCATGTAAATATTCACTTACATAAATATACATAGAGTCATGTTTGTATTAACATACTTGTGCTTAAAGATCGTAAGTTCGTACTTACCTGGCACAGGAGAGTGAAACCAATAACCAAGCACTTGTGTGACATAAAGGTGTGCTAGTGGATTCACTAACTCACCTATATAGAAATTGTGCAGTGGTTCTTCACTGACACAAAAAAAATATAATACAAGATGCTAATATCCCTTCTTACTTGAGGATAATAGCTTTATTTTTATT
>NC_051413.1:9726477-9726572 GCF_015228065.2 Penaeus monodon
GTACAATTATGCACATACTTAAATATTGTATATGTACATGGATATACATACAAATGCTTAAAGATCACAAGGTGGTATTCATCTGGTACTCATGC
>NC_051413.1:9726971-9727177 GCF_015228065.2 Penaeus monodon
CAAATGTGTGTATGTACGTTCACAAGAAGTGATGCTTTAGTGCTTTGACTTTTTATGACACTACTTACCTGGTACAGGAAAATGGAACCAATAAGCAAGCACTTGAAATATTGTGCAGTGGTATTTAAAAGGTAAAGGAGAAATATGATACGAGATGCTAATATCCCTTCTGACTAGAAGACAATAGTCTCACTTTCTTTCTTCAC
>NC_051413.1:9727337-9727521 GCF_015228065.2 Penaeus monodon
TTTATTGTGCAATTAATTATATGAATATTGGATACACATGCTAGTGCTTAAAGATCATAAGTTTGTACCTATCTGACACAAGAAAGTGTTGCGTGTCGATTTCATGGAACCATGTGGCATTTATCACTCAAAATTAGATCTAAAAAAGTTAATGCACTAATCTATTCACCTGGCATAGGGACAC
>NC_051413.1:9727905-9728098 GCF_015228065.2 Penaeus monodon
TAGTGCTTTGTCATTGTATGATGCTACTTACCTGGCACAGGATAGTGGAAACATAAGCAAGCACTTGTGTGACATTAAGGTTTCAAGGTACCTTAGAATAGTGGATTCGCTGATTCACTTTTATAAGAATTGTGCAGTGGTTCTTAAAATGCACAGAAAAAATATGATACAAGATACTAATATGACTCCTTAA
>NC_051413.1:9734199-9734558 GCF_015228065.2 Penaeus monodon
TACTATCTGGCACATGAAAGCTTTTGGCTACTTACTAGCCAGGAAACAATGTAATGAAACATGTCAGGGATATCACCTGCCCAGGAGTATGGAAAACCCCCTGCCAGGACGACCGGTGAGTTCCTGCCGGGAGTCCCAGATGGGTCACCCCGGAGCGCAAGAGGAATTACCTGCCAAAATGGCGGGCCCAAACTGGTTTGTGCGGATGTCGCCCAAACACCAGTTTTGTGGGGATGCCCCCAAAAGGTTTGGGGCTGGGCCACCGGTATTTACTGTTATAGGAAAGCGTTGCATTTACCTACACGGGAAACGATGTAATAAAACTTTCAACATTCTTTGCTGAAAAGTCCCCTCTTTTA
>NC_051413.1:9737048-9737150 GCF_015228065.2 Penaeus monodon
TTCGGCGATTGATGGGGGGGTTTTTAAATTTCTGGCTCAACCTAAGTCATAATAGCGAAAACTTTTATAATATTAAAAAATTTAAAACTTTTTAAAAAAATT
>NC_051413.1:9740032-9740191 GCF_015228065.2 Penaeus monodon
AACTGTTGGGCGGGACGTCCCCGCCCGAACGATGATTTTGGCGGGGGAACCCCCCCAAGGGATCTTGGGGGTATCGGCAGGGGTACTTACGGAAAGGGAAAAAAATTTGACTTCCCTAGCACGGAACGGTAATGAAACAGTCATGATGGTCACTCCCCC
>NC_051413.1:9740540-9740924 GCF_015228065.2 Penaeus monodon
CTTATTGGCAATGAAAGCGTTGCTACTTCCCTAGCACGGGAACGATGTAATAAAAACATGTCAACTTCTTTGCTGTATGAAGCGCCTTTTTTAAATTTAAAGTGTGTCTGTGTACATTATTCATACAAATTTAACAATAGGTATATATATTTATATAAAAAATATATAACATATTTATATATATTATATATTTTAATTATAAAAATATATATATATAATAATATAATATTTTAATGTTTGCCCCCTTTAAAATACAAAATAATAAAAATACATACTACCAAATTTTTTATATAAATTACATATATATTTTAATATAATATAAAATTTTATATATTTTTTTTTTTTTATATATATTAATATACCTGTAAACTAGACCAAACTTAC
>NC_051413.1:9745396-9745702 GCF_015228065.2 Penaeus monodon
CATCTGGGGGGGTGCCGGGCGTGCGCCCCAAGAGTTGGGTGGGGAAACCCGCCCAAGGATCTTTGGGCATCGGGCACCGGGATTATCGGGAAGGAAAAAGTTGCTACTTACCTGCATAGGGAAAGAGTAATGAAACTATCATGGATGAGTCACCTCCCCGGACGGCCCGGAAGAGCCCCCGCACAGGCGCACTGGATGAGCCGCCGCACAGGACCGCGGATGATTTTCCTCCCAACGGATGGTCGCCCGCCCAGACGTGCCCAATGAGCCCCCCTGCCAGAGACGCCCTATGATGTGCACAGGATG
>NC_051413.1:9749073-9749376 GCF_015228065.2 Penaeus monodon
TGGTCACCACAGGAGGAACTCCTTGCCAGACGCGCAGGAGAAATGCCCGTCGAGAAAGCACAAGAGGAATTGCCCGCCGAGATGTGCAGGAGGGCAACTGGTTTGGGGCTGGGTGGGATCCCCCAAACTGGTACTTTTTGGGGGCTACTTACCCGCAAGGAACGAGTAATGAAACATGTCATAGATGAGCACCTGCCCAGGACGTGCTAGAAGAGCCACCGCACAGGGCGACCCGGGGAGCCCCCTGCCAGGACGCAGATGGGGCACCTGCCAGGGGGCGCCCAAGAGCCGCCTGCCCCGGAG
>NC_051413.1:9755984-9756085 GCF_015228065.2 Penaeus monodon
TACTTATCTGTTATAGGAAAGCGTTGCTACTTACCTAGCACAGGAACGATGTAATGAAACATGTCAACATTCTTTGCTGCATGAAGTCGCCTCTTTCTAAT
>NC_051413.1:9763078-9763349 GCF_015228065.2 Penaeus monodon
TAGCCCCCCCTCCTCACGTTCATAAGCCTATGAACGGGCAGCAATATGTTGAGAACGTCATCTGACGCCATAACTTCTGGGTTGACGAAGTCTACGTGGGCAAGGAGAATCTCGGTCCAGCCGACTGGGTACACTTGTACACTTGTCCTCCACAGGTGCACAGGGTGGAATGGACACAACCCGTAGGAATCGGCGATTTCTCCAAAGCACTCGTCCTGAAGGCGTTCGGAGAAGGTAGTCGTAACTCCGACTAAGTCCCAAGACTACAGTT
>NC_051413.1:9764910-9767012 GCF_015228065.2 Penaeus monodon
GGATGCAGAGAGTGGTCATGGTGGATGTAAAGAGAACCGTTGTAATGGAAGAGGTGGGACTGGCTGGTGACATGTGGCTTCCCGGGGAGGCACTGAATGGTAAGCAGGCATAAATTTGAAGTTGTAGCGATCCTTGCTTGCAGGCTGATCTGATTGCAGGTTCTTGCTGGGAAAGCGTTTGCTCTGCCATCTGCTTAGGATCTGTCATGGGTAGTCCTTGGGGATAATTTGTAGCTACGCTCTATGTTGACTGTACCATACGTCATGCTAACATATAATGATCCAAGGACAGTGCAGTTCATATGTGACCCATCAGGATTATTCAATCTGAAGTCTGTAGAGGTGTCCAGGTTGTCTATGGTTAATCCTAGAGACTCAAGAAGGGTAACATCCATCACAATCGTGTCAGATCCTGTGTCAGGTATGCAGTCCACATATGCCTCCTAACTACACTAATAATCTAATTGTTGGAGATGCAGGGCCTACATGGGATTTAGTTTCAACTGCACAGATTTTGGCTATGCTGCGTGAAACTTGGGAAACTGAAAGAAAATTCCCTTGTGGGGGAGGCGTCAATTTCTTTTTTGATGACTGACAATGGCTGGCAAAGTGGCCCACTTTGCCACAGATATGGAAGGTGCTAGTGGAAGCTTCTTGATATGTGACCTATATCCACATTGGTCATAAAGTTCCTTTGACTGGAATCATGTAGACTTGGGAGGGTGACTGGTGACTCTGCGGCAAGGTTCTTCACTGCTACCTTTAGCAGTTTGCTGCTTTCTCTTCTTATAAACAGACACTGTATGTGCAGCTGATTGCAATGGGCGTAGTTCTTTAATAGACTCAGGAGCCTCACGAGACCTACACAAAGTTATTACATCATCAAGGGTAGCATCAGACTTCATCTCTAAAAGACTTTGCTCTCTTCATCTTGAACACCAAAAGATGGCATGCTTAATTTGGGTCTCAATACAAGCATTTCTATGTCCCTTACACAGGTCCACATTATCTGCAGCTTGCTTCAGCCCAATTGTAGGCCTGCCTGCACTGGGAAAAGGCGAGACGTCGTAAAGCCTCATTTCTTTGGTCTCACACGAAGTCTTGTATTTGCTGGAGGACATCTATCAGAGGTAGATCTGAAGCTGGAGACACGCCTAAACTGTGTTCCAGTGTTTCTCTCCTTAAGCACGAACGTAACTGTATTAATTGCTTATGCTGAGGCAGGCTATGCAGGTCAATCACGATGGTATAGTCATCCCAGCGCTGTCTCCATTCTTTGCACAACCGCAACCGCAACTGTAATGTCTTGGGTGAGGGGTGGGGAAGGCTGGACTGAAGCCTTCACTGCTGGAGTACATGGTGAGGGTAGCAAATAGCTGCTAGAATCGTTGTTCCTCAGCCTTCCTTTTTTGCTCGTCATCCTCTCTTCTACGTCTGTCGTCCTCTTGTCTTTGCCTGTCTTCCTCGTCATCGATGACTTTCCTCTCGTCGTCGTTCCTCGTTCTTTTGTCGACGTCGTGTTTCTGCCTGTTTCCTCTCTTCTGCCTCTTGCCACCACATTTCCATCATTCCTGATAACATATCCATTGATATATTAGCTAGCTGTGATTCTGGTGGCGACGTCGATGAAGGAAACAGCTTGACTTTCTCTTGTGTAGCTGCTGCTTTCATCTTCTTAGGCCTTTAGGTTTAAATTAACTTTATTCTTCATGTTTTGTGGTTTGGACTTCACTCGTGGCACCTAACAGGCGGACGCCGTGGTGTCAGAGCAACTGGGCATGGTCGGCCAATCCTGGAGGTCGACGTCACAAAGGGTTGCAGCTTCCACTTTCCTGCTGGGTGGTGTGGTGACAGCTTCAGACAGAATGCAGGGTGGTGTAAAGCGTAGCTCTGGCTAAAATGACCAAAAATGCAGGGAATCAAAAAATAGCAGTAGTCCCTGGTCACAATACACTACAAGAGTTCACTGCACTGAACTAGCACAACAAAGGTCACTCAGACACTTCACAATATGAGAGTAGTCACTGAACACGAGGATGCTGTACTGGGTCACACTGCCGGTTCGTTTCTTCACTGTCTTTTCACAGAAACTCACTGTGCCA
>NC_051413.1:9773057-9773122 GCF_015228065.2 Penaeus monodon
GGCTAAAGCGATTTCGATACACCGATTCTTCGTAAAAGTTAAAGCGATATCAAGACCAATAAATG
>NC_051413.1:9773292-9773458 GCF_015228065.2 Penaeus monodon
TGGATAATAATATTGCTGATAATTTAGTTCCAGTTTAGTTAATTCCAATTGCAATATATTTGGGATCGGAATGATGGAATCATATTTCATAATTTCTCAACCAATGACTAGTATTCTAAACAACAGCTATATTTTCTATATAACATCTTAATCCTCTACTTTGAAA
>NC_051413.1:9773843-9774699 GCF_015228065.2 Penaeus monodon
ACTTGTCCAAAAACTAATTTAAGCCAAGTCTAAACTACCCTAATGCTAACTAATCCAACTTACCCAAACAAAATCTAACCTAACCCATGCTAACCTAACTTAGTTAGTTTGCACAACCATATCCAATATACCTTACTTAGCATAACCTAAATACCCGATATATCCTATCCTACCCTAACCCTGCCTGCTTATCTATCCCACCCAACAAAATCCAACCCAACCTTATTGAACCCAAACCAAATTAACTGGATCATATCTAACTTAACCCAACTTAACTGAATCCGAATCAACCTAACCAAGGATAGGGGTCACTGGGGTCAATCCTCTTTAATGGTGCCGATACATCATATTGGATATTTGGATTATTCCAGGGAACTATACATAATAGCCTGATCAATAGCAATAGATTGATTGCTGACTTTTAAAAAGCATTTTTATAAGTAGGCCTATTTATACAATAGGCCTACTTATCGACTACATTAAACAATACCCATAAATAAATAGATTGATAACTGACTTTTAAAAAGCATTTTTATACCGGCAGATTTTTATTTTTGGAAGACGTTTACACAACCGGACTCGCCGCCAAGAAATCAAGAATCTCTCACTACAACATATTCACTCTTACTAACTCTCTGCCCAATAAAATTGACGTACTCTGGTGTTCGGGGGCAAGAGTATTTCAAGTACGTGGTTAGAAGCTATACGGCTATTCAAATGTGTTTGGTGAGACTACCAGTACGGAAAGGAAATAATGAAATTCATAAAACGTTGCCAAAATGAAACGGAAATTCTATTTCTTTACGTATCTTCACCTAAAAAGAAGCCTAAAAATGCCATAAAGTATATCCTTCCG
>NC_051413.1:9774869-9775679 GCF_015228065.2 Penaeus monodon
TAATTTAACCTAACGCAAATTTGATTACTTCTTTCAGGAGAACGTGGGTCTAAAAGAAGCAACGAGAGGCTGGAACAAGATTCGCGAGTTAGAGGGCATCACTGTGCCTCCAAAATATGTATTCACTCCCTGACATTCAACTATTATTATTCCCTCTTGTTTTCCCTTCTTTATCTGAGCTTACGTTATTAACCCTATATTCCATATTTTGGATGTTTTTGTATTTTTCTTTGGCATGTCTTTGGAAATAGTTTGTTTTCGCAATTTGTTTAGGATTTGTTCGTTCCATCCCTGTGACACATACACACATTATTTCACATTTTATTTCGTTTATTTTCTCTTAGTTCAAATTGGTATCTCAAGTCACTTCTTGTTTGGTATACTTTGATATAGAAATGGTATGGTATATGATATTCATGACATAAATTGTCTTTTGAACGACTTATTTAATTCCAATACGTATTGGATTATTGTTATATTCTATATTCCATTTATGCTTATATCATAACGCGTAACTCCCAAATAACATTTCGTGTAGCCTAAAACAAAAAAGGAGGAGGGGACAAAGAGAAAAAAGGAGATATGCATGTTGTATAGAATAATGTAAATGTGAATATGTAATAAAATATTTGTATAGACAAGTCTAAATTGTTTTTCCATGTACTGTACAAATTTAATTCCATCGCAAGGTTTTTCCACGAGACTAGGAACAATGCATTTTCCGAAGTTACATAAACACCATGAAAACTATTAGTTAACACAGTGGATTATAGCATCACTTATACATGTATATAAACAAATAGATGAGCC
>NC_051413.1:9775729-9777166 GCF_015228065.2 Penaeus monodon
GTAAAAAAATAAAACTACGAATAAAAATATATACTATTATGGTTTCTCACGAAGCATATAAGTAAATGAATGAATTTCTTAGAACTATTTCCATATAAACAATCATCATGCACAGCTAGCAATGCAGGGTATTAGTGCATAATAAAATGGACTAAGTTTGAGTAACATGTCATGATTTGTTTACATTTTTTCTTAGAGTATCCATGGAATTTTGGCCAATAAATTTAAAACACGGCGCAGTCAAAGCCCTGTGGATGAAGCGTGTACCGTCCCATATTAATTGGTAATTTTCCTTTTATTTTCATCAGATAATTCACTAATACTTTGTTGTTGTATACAGAACCGTCTATCTGAAACGATAAGGCTTACGCATGATTCATTTACGTATTTTCTCATAAGATGAATAAGCTCAAAAAGGCTCCATTTAAAAGCAGGCCTGTTTACATGTATCATCAAACCCAGCAACGTTTATGAGGTATAATAAGTAAGTGCTTATGAATAAAATCTGATTGAAAATTGTGTGATATAGTGCCTATAACGATAGCTGATTAAATACTCAGCAGTCAAGTTTTAGTACTGTATTAACAACCTTACTGACACGCTTTTTTTTCATGATGCTAATATCATATCTTTGTGTTCGTTTTGTTTTGTTTCTCTGAAAACAAGACGTGAAGCAAAATTGATCTGCAAAGACATGTGTATCACAAATTATTATACACCTAATAAAACTCTTTAATCATACCGATGGATCTCCAGTAATGGAGGGCAGACAAAACAGCTTACTTTTATCGAGTTTTATTCATATCGAGGATGCTTACAACCTGCATAAGTGAATACTTGTGCTTCCATGGTTAAGCGTCATTGAAACAAAGCTTAATTTCCTGGTGGGAAATCGAAAAAAGATTCCAAAGAAAAACCGCTTTCTCAAATGTGAGATAACCGACAAAATAAAAACCTAGGCCTATGCCAAGTATATGGCGTGATAAGTTCTCTGAAATATGCACGGGCGCCTTCAGAAAAGAATTTCCACTGGTGTTGAATTCACTGAATACAAATGAGTTAATGCCATTTCGCCATCTGGAGTAAGGAATCGTTACTTTCTCAGAAAAGCTAGAAGACAATGAACTTTCTTTGGGGGGAAAAAGTCGGGCATTGTTTTTTTCGTTAATTGCCGAGAATTCCTGAAAAAAAGCCGAGTCAATTTGCAAACGCTGTGTGAATAGGTATGTTTTTCGTTGCATGGATACAGTGAAACAACGACAGCGAGAGTGGCTAAGCTTTACCTTGCACACTGCATAGAAGTTGCGCCGACCAGCCCGGAGAAATGAGTTTGGAGGACGTTGACGCCATGCAGGGTGCGCGCGAAGGGGAGTATTCGCTGAAGAAAAACAAGATCTGTAGAAAGCGCTTTAAAATATATGAATAATTGTATCTTGA
>NC_051413.1:9777190-9777308 GCF_015228065.2 Penaeus monodon
ACAAAGAAATATATAATTCTTCTGAAACTCTGTTAAAAAGAGGTATATTATTTTATATTATATGGATATCGTTTTGAAGCATAGATATTTGCAACTTTCCTTAATCCCCGATCAGCTG
>NC_051413.1:9777351-9777714 GCF_015228065.2 Penaeus monodon
ACAAAATATATGAAGGAGAAAATTTGAAGCAATCTTTATTTGCCTTTTTGTGATTTCAGTAATATTAGAAGCCACGATTTCATAGTATGTAATTAATATGAATATTATCGATCGCTTAGCAAATTAACTTTTTTTTCCCAGTACTTCGCGATTTCCGTGTTAACGAACCATTGAGTATGTGTCATTTATCGAATGAAATATCAGTATGAATAGGTGTCTAGAGAAAATGGGTGCATTACTTCTATCATAACCTTTTGATGAACACATAACCAAGAAACGTAGTGTGTGTTTTGTATAAAGACTATCATACATTTTAAAATTCTTGGGAAGCGGGTCTGCAGCTTTCATTAGATTCGTGTTAAA
>NC_051413.1:9777911-9778087 GCF_015228065.2 Penaeus monodon
TATCTAGAGGGATGTGCCATGCAGTCATTAGTAACTGCTCAGTTCCTTGGTTTGGTGACCCCACTTAGACAGTTTTATCAGTTGCATATTGGTACAGTATATTGAACTTCACAAAAGACTATTGCTTCCTCTGCTCTCTCTATCTCTTTTAATTCTGTCTAGGTTATATTTGCTGT
>NC_051413.1:9778383-9780905 GCF_015228065.2 Penaeus monodon
AAGTGGAGGCACTTCTTTAATTGTTAAATATATTTGGCTTTTATCTCAATATTCATGAACTGAGACTCTACATTCTAAAAATATGCTTCACAAAAAAGTATTCAGAGTATAAATCAATCACAATTGTATACTGTATAACTATTTGACTAGTCTGCCATGAAAATAATTCCAAAAATGCAGGATACTTTGTACATACACAAATATATTCATTGCAATATTAAAACAAACTGAAAACTTTAAGATCCATACAGAAATAATGTGTTGAAAATCTTACAGTATCAAAGAAATAAGGTTTAAACATAAAGGCTTTCATGAATGTATAAAATGACCACTGAAGATAATGCATTTATTTCTAATTGTGCACTGACCTGTTACATACCTCAGTAAACTATTTGATTTCTAGGTACCAGGTTGATAAAATATAAAAGTCTGATTTTTGTTGGTAAATACCTACTTATCATCCATTAATAAACAACCTAAATATCAACAAACATCTTTTTCATCATATCTGTGTGCTTAAAACAACTGTTTTACATTACGACTGTTGAAAACTTCCATGAATTTACAAAACTCTATTACTTTCACTTAACTAATTGGTTGTCAAATCCTCACTCAATTAAAGTATCACAACAGTATAAAAGCACCAATATTAGTTATCACAAAGTTATTTGATATATATAATGAGATTATATAATATTATTCAATACATTATGGTTATATCATTACTGAATACATACAGTGAGGTTACAATATTATTTAATACATATATGGTACAGCATTACTGAATAAATACAATAAGGTTACAGTTTTATGAGATACCTATTAAAAGGTAACAAATACTACTGAATTCATACAATATGGTTAAAGTTCTATAGTTGAATATATCAAATAAGGTTATAGCATAAGTGAATACATATAGTGAGGTTACATATGTAGAGTATACAAGATTGCAACAATCATCTATAATGTCCAGAAATGAAAGCTCATGTATTTACCATTCTTAAGGATATTATAACCTTCATCATTTTCATTAATTTCTGACATAAGTAATTCACATTCATTCACAAAATATTTCATATTTTTTTTAAGAAACCAAATTAAAGGAAAATTACTTATACAACCAATGTTATATATAAAAAAATATATATATAAAACATATTGTCATCAGGTGATTTGCAACTTCATTATAAAATGAAGACAAGACAACATTTACCAAGATACACAAGGAACTAAATTTCAAGGCACCTCAGATCTATCAAAGTTGGATTCAAAAGCAAGACAAAAAAAAATGTATATCTTACAATTTGGGAACATTAACACCTTTACAAGCTGCTCATTCTGAAAAAGTTTGTACAGAAATAGTCTAGGCCTTTAAAACGGCAATTTTAATTAAGCAAAGTTTTGTCCCCTACAGTTTATGGCACTCTTCAATGCAGTATTGAATATTTGACAGTTTTAGAATTCACTTTTGAAATTCCCACGACAAAAGTCCAATCTTACCATTTATGGACCATTTATGGAGTGTACTTAACCCCTCAGAGTAAATAATAAAATCCATAAATTTCCAGTGTTTCTTAATCATTACCAACTATTTTTATAATGCTAAACATTTTTTGAAACATGAAACGTGCTCATTTGTGGCCGTTGCATTTTCCTTAAGCCTATTCAAAGGGGCTGATATAGATTATACAGATTCACTTTTCTGTCATTCAAATATCAAAATCACCAATTAGAAAAAAGGCAATCACTTTTCTCTGATTAGTTAGGATATCCACATTTCATAACATTAACTCCATATATTAAAAAGTTCTAAAAATAAAAATCCAGGCACATAAAGGACAGTATCATTAGTATGGACGGCTTCTAATTACACCACGAGGTAGAGGACTATTCATAGCACAGTTAATCAAGGAATTCAGTCATTAAAAAATAAAACACATCTATCAGTAATCACCCATTTTACAAATGTGTGGAAGGACACACTAAAAAATGCATTCTGATGACTTATAAAACTACAGTCATTGCTGCGATACAAATCATCCTGATCATCCCTCTCCATCGATTATTAACAGTGTACAATTGTATACGTCCCATCATAGGCCGTACTTCTTCCGTAGAAGGTCAACGTAATCTTCACAGGATTTGTCTAGGGTTGGCAGCTGCTCCTTCCGCCAAAGTGTGGGAGGAGGCTGGACTGGCGATGTTCTGGCTTGGGGTTTGTCGTCTGTTCTCATGGACCTTCATAAATGAGCAAATAATCAGATAAATTAACAAGCTAGAATACTGAAATAAAGTATGGATATATATATCATAAAAAAATAAATAATTAAAAAGTAATATATGAATAAAGAGAACAAGATGAAGTATGACTTATAAGGTTCCTCTGGAACTTAAAACAAATTTGGGAATGGATATCACTGCCTCATTTAATCAAAATTCTTCCAGTATTTACTTGCAAGATTACAGTATGATTTTAAGACCAAGATGTCAGTGAAAAACAGAAATTTCCATGATTCAATTAC
>NC_051413.1:9781020-9782480 GCF_015228065.2 Penaeus monodon
ACTCAATCTGTTCTGTTTGCAGACACTTTCTTACTTCATCCTAGTACTGGGAATTTAAAATCTGTCTTACTCACTTCTCCTTAATCCTCAAGAGAATTGAATTGAAAGAATACCTTCAGTTTACACTCTTCAAATGCTCTACCGCCCCTGCATCTATTCTCCTATTTACATAATATAAAAATACTGGCACTATTTTCTTTCCTATGAACTACATTTCCTATATTTTAAATCATGCTACTTCAAAATATGATCACTAACGGTCTACTGTTTTTTGTTTCAAATGCACATTTGGATTAAACAATGCCAAATAATTAAAATGATCTTTCTGCACTTTGAGGTATATACTCACCTGAACTTGCAAAATTGTGTGTCTATACAAAATTATTTTACCTGTGCCTATCCTTTTCTCAAAAGATTTTTCACAGCATCAAGTAAAGACAAAGAGAACTACATATACTGATTTACACTCCTTTCTTTTGAACTCAAGGTATATGTCTCTTTCTAATACTAAGATAACACTCAGGAGAAATATTACTCGCTCTATAAAGAAAATGAACCCAAGTCTCCAGATGCAATATACATACCTACTAAATACCAGATAACCAATAATGCATCAAACAATTAGAAAATATATTACCTTGGCCTTTCATCAACGGAACTTAGGTACTTGTTGAGGGTTCGGTCTAGTGTGTCCGAGTGAGTATAATGGTAACTGTCAATATTGCTAGGAGCCTTTGGAAGGTGCATAGACGAAGGTGGTGTTAGCTGCCCCAGAAATGTTGATGAGGCAAAGGGCGTCTGGCAGAATATAAGAGAAAAACAGTTGAAGAGTTTTGGTCTTGGTAAAATGTGCTGAGATCTATAAAGATTCTCTGAATGATAAAAATAATACAGTAATTGGAGTAATATAAACATTCACACAATTTCATTCACTATAGCAACTACAGTAACTGCTAGATGAAACTATACTCGCAATAATTCCAAAACTCAGAATGCTTGAAATCATATAAAAATATTTTTGCATTCATATCTTTTACATCTCCACCTATGCTAACTTACCTGCAGATGAGCATTGATCTCACGGAGGTTGATGGAAAGCGATTCTTCTTTGGGTTTGTTTATCTGTGAGTTTTTGTGGATGTGGTTATGTTTGGTCTGCACTTCATGTTGGTAGAGATCCATGAGTCTGTTGTGCCGTGTTTTCCACGTATCTTCCTCCTCACTATACACACTTAGTTTTGCCCGCAGCCGTATTATTTCCTCGGATAACCTCGAGATTTCGTTCCTTAGTCCCTGTTCTTGAGATTCTTTGACTTTGGCTTGGGACTGCTGTTGCTGACTCTGTTGGTCAATGAGCTGGTTTAATTCAGCAAGTTTGTTGCTCAACTCAAGCTGACACTTGCTCTCAATCTCAGCCTGAAGGTGGAGGAGTGTTGCTTTTGGCACATATTCTCTGGGGA
>NC_051413.1:9782549-9785633 GCF_015228065.2 Penaeus monodon
GCCTGATCAGTTCAAAGGACAGCTTCTCTCCTTTCAGCATCATGACTTCCTGTTTCAGCTGCAGCTTCTCTTGGTTTATGCTCTCTATTTTCTTCCTGAGAGTTTCTATGGTGTCATTGCTATTCCTGAGCTCAGCTTCTAGCTCTTTCTTTTGGTCGGTCAGATCCTGCAGAGATTCTTGATTTTGTGTGGCTTCATGGATACCTTGCTGGAGCTGTGTGAGGCTCTCCTTAGTCTTCCTCAGCTGCTTCTCGAGTTCCCCTTTGGAATTTCTTTCCAATCCCAGCTCAGCCTCGGTTTCTCTCAGCCGCAGTTCCAAACGCTGAGCTCTGTTGCATTCTTCCTTATGCCGGTTCTCTGCCTCCACCTTTTCCTCTTCCAGTTTCCTTATTTCTTTCTTCTTATCTGCAAGACTGTCATCATCGTTGTCTCTGCCTGTCGGAGGAGTGCGGAGCATGGGAGGCTGCTGTCGCGGCATTTGTATGAGTTGGATCAACTCTTGGACTTTGGCCTCAGAAATATCCTTAGCCTCCTTCAGGCCATGCAGCTCCCCCTCGTACCACTGCCTCTGATGTTGCTCTGCCTGCAACAGTGCTGAGAGCTTGCCATTCTCTGAGCTGAGGCGGAAATTCTCCTGACGGATCCTGGAGGAATCGTCATTCTGGCTGGCTGTCTTGAGTGCTACTTCGTGAATTCTCTCATCCTTTTCTCTGAGTGTGTTCTGTGCCTCCTTCAGCTCCCTCGTGAGAGACTCTATTGTCTGCTGGTGGTGGAGTTCTGCTTGCTGTAAACGTTCCAGATTTGCACTCTGCAAAATCAAAATGAAGTTTTTACTATATGTCTGCCTACACATAACAGGAAAAAAAAAATAAGTATAAAACTTAAAATTAATTTAGCAAATTATCATCAATGCTAAAAGTGATTACTAGCTAGCTATTTTTAGCTCATATGAATCTAACCTACCATTTTCATTCAGTTCATAATCTGAGAAGAGAAATCAGCACTCACCTGAAAGCGAACCTTCTCTTGAAGTTTTTCTTGACTGCTAGAGAGTCTATCCAGTTCCAGTTCTTTATTATGTAAAGAATCTTTTAACAGCTGCACTTCAGGCCCATCCTTTGCAATGGGTTTCTGATGCATAAAGCTATGGATATCCTTCTGCAAAGATTCTAACAGCTGTATCATGCTTTGGTTCTGGAACTTCAGACTTGACACTGCTTGCTCATTACTGGCTTTCAGGGATGATATAAGAGACTCATCAAGGATTCCACTGGCAGAAGGCAGACTCTGGGATGCTTCGAGGGACGACTGCATGCGCATGAGTCCTGTCTGCATCCCTGTGACCTGGGTGGCCATCTCTGTTATCTGCTTGGACAGCCAGGACAATTTCTGGTCCTCTGCTATATTAGCATGCTGAGACACTTCATTAATTCTCTGCACCAGAGTCTGCTGGAGTCGACGCAAGTTATCTTGCAGAATGAGGAAATTCTCTTCCAGCGCTTCGCTCAGATTGGTGTTTGCTTCGGAAGACCGGGCTTTAAGGAGGGACATGACCTGCTTGTTGCTCTCCCTGATGCTCTTCAAGTCTGCATCCACCTCTGTCAAATCCAGTCTTGAGCCTGAATCAACAGACTGCAGGCCATGCTGTAGAGCTGAGATCTTTCTTTGCAATTCTTCTGACATTCTGTGAACTTCATGCTCTACACCTGACAAATCCTGATTGCTCAGACTCTTCTCGAATGATGACACGAGGGACCTCTCCATTTTCCCCAACTTATCTGTGATATCCCTGTTGAGGCTTTCTGATATGCCACTATCTTCAGGCTGGTTAGCTGCAATAGCCCTCTTCATTTCAGCAAACTTTGGCATCAAATCATCCTTCAGAGTCTCAATGGCATGCATATTATAGTCTTTGCTTGTTTTGATTGAGTCTGATAAGCTCTTCAGACTGTAGTCATTATTCTCCTTAAGATTTCTGAAGGAAGAATCCAGCTTCTCCAAAACATCTTGTTCAGTAGACTCCCTCTGCCTCTGTATCTTATTCAGGTCGTTCCTCACTTCTTCAAACCTCGTGACAAGAGAAGAGTTTACCTTCTCAAGAACCTCCTGAATCTCTCCTGAATTATTTCTCTCCCTGCTTTGGAGAAGTTGCGCAGTTGTCTCTAGCCGCGATCGCAAGGAGTCCTCAATGCGGTCCATAGCACTGCTAAATTTCTGTTGAGTATCTTCACACTGCAGTGAAGATGCTTGCTGGAGAGATGTCTCAAGACTGCTTCCAATATTTTGTATCTCCCTAATAAGACACTGACTAATATTCTCTAAGGCAGAGGTCTGGTTGACATCAAATGTATCTGTTATCAGAGTTTTAACATCATTTGAAAAGTTAAGGAGTACTGGTTCAAGTGCTGATGTTATATCGTGAACACTAATACTAGGGCTCGCCTCCTGCTGGCCGTCTGGTGACTTCCGAGGAGATGGATCTTCCTGGACATCTGTCTGAACTGCTGCTTGCCTTCCAAGTGCTGATGTCTGGCATGGAATATCTTTAACTACCTTCTTTGGCTGAATATGGCTATTTGCACTTGTCAAGTCAGTTTGCACAGTGTGACTTTGGGTAAGGATCTGAGTCTGGCACGACTTCACAACAGTTTCTGATGTGCACTGGATACCTGTGCTGATGCCCTGTGGTTCCTTACACTCTTCACTCTGTGTTTCTGCATCTTGAACATTGCATATTTCATTCTTTAAACTTTCTTCTGTTTGGGTTGACAATGTAGATGTTTCTATCTGCCTGGCTTGTTGAAGAGGCACACTTCCTATGCTTTTTGTCATTAAATCTTCCTGAGTCTCGGCTTCTGTCTGAATTTCTGCATCCACTGCATCTAGTGCAGAACATACAGTCTGCAATGAAACATCCAATTTTTTGCTTTCTTCTGGCTGGATATCATTAGTTGCCGTAGGCTGTGATGCAAAATAAGTTTCCTCTGTCTGACAGCTCTTCATGGAAACAAATCTGTAAATGAATGTAGAAGAGTAAAATTAGACACTGACCATGTCTTTTCAATAATCTTTGCAATTATTCTC
>NC_051413.1:9785667-9786154 GCF_015228065.2 Penaeus monodon
CCTTCAATATTATTTTTCCTTTATCATTATGATCATTACATTATCATTGTTAGTAACAATTTTATAATTAGTCTAACAATATTAAAATTTTCATTACTGTTCTCAGAATCATCATTATCATTACTTATCATATAAAAAACACAAATCTCTTACTTTGTCTGAGACGAAAGTTCCTCTACTTTGCTCTGCAGGATCTGATTCACACGTTCTTTTGTCTCCAACTGCCCCATCAAGGAATCAACAAGTTCCTCTTGTTGCTGGGCATGAGCTCGTAAATGCACGCACTGGTCTTGCAACTGTACACACTGTTGCTGAGCCTCCTCGAGTGACTGGTCTTTAAGTCGAGACGAATCTTGCTCACATTTACCTCTATATTCAAGCTGTTTGATCCTTGCCATGAGACTGGAGATCTGTTAAATTGAAAATTGATATATATTATAAGACAGAAGTACATAAATATTCCAACAAAATTTAAAATTTCAGTCTT
>NC_051413.1:9787419-9787514 GCF_015228065.2 Penaeus monodon
TACTTATCTGTTATAGGAAAGCGTTGCTACTTACCTAGCACAGGAACGATGTAATGAAACATGTCAACATTCTTTGCTGCATGAAGTCGCCTCTT
>NC_051413.1:9793664-9793768 GCF_015228065.2 Penaeus monodon
TACTTATCTGTTATAGGAAAGCGTTGCTATTTACCTAGCACAGGAACGATGTAATGAAACAACATGTCAACATTCTTTGCTGCATAAAGTCGCCTCTTTCTAAT
>NC_051413.1:9795286-9795450 GCF_015228065.2 Penaeus monodon
ATTTTAAAATCCCAAAATATATATTTTATATACTTTTTTATATAAACCTGTACACCTCCCTAAAATGTTTCTGTGTAAACCGTTTGGGGTATATAATGTATATACAAATTTTTACAACAAACACACCCAAAACACCACATTGCTCACACACTTCAAAACCCCCC
>NC_051413.1:9797930-9798044 GCF_015228065.2 Penaeus monodon
TCTTTAAAACTATAAAAATCTATCTTTTATCTATTCATATAAACATTTTAAATCCATAATTTTATACCCCACTAAAATTTATACATATTCCCCTTTTTATTTATTTTTACCTTT
>NC_051413.1:9798108-9798706 GCF_015228065.2 Penaeus monodon
CAAATTGAATAATCCAATTTTAACATATATATTTTTTATTGTTAAACAAAAAAAAAACCCCCCCAAAAATAATAAATACAAAAAAACAAACAAAGACAAAAAAAAAAAAAAACCAAAGCCAAAAAAAACACAACAATTAATTATATAATATCTTAAAATTTTAAAAAAATTTATTTTAAAATATATATCATATTATATTATATATATATATATTAATTTATATATTAAATATAGATTTTTTTATCCTTTTTTATATAAATTTAAAAATTATAAATTTATAAAAAAAAAAAGTTTAAAAATTAATAATAATATATATACTATACCCCACACACACACACAAAACAAATTTTTATATATTTTATATATATATATTTTATTATATTTTATATATTTTATTATATATATTTTATATTATATATTTAAAATTAAACTATATTAAAAATTTCTTATATATATATATATATTTTAATTTTATATATATATTTTTTATATATAATATATATATATTTTATTATATTTTGGGATAAATATTTTAATATATTTTTATTATATATAAAATATCTTAATATAATTTTAATATATATATTTTATAAATATA
>NC_051413.1:9798731-9798871 GCF_015228065.2 Penaeus monodon
AAATTTTGGGGGGGGAAAAAAAAAAAAAGGGGGGGGGGGGAAAAAAAAAAACACTATATTTTATTAAGGGGTTTTATAAAATTATATAAAAATTTAAAATATTATATTATTATCTAATTTTATTAAAAAAAAAATAACCC
>NC_051413.1:9798909-9799073 GCF_015228065.2 Penaeus monodon
TATATATAATTCTTTAAAATTTAATAAAATTATTAAATTTTATTATAAAATATAAAATTATAAAATATTTATATATTTTAATAAATATATATAAAAATTTAAAAAATCTCTTTAAAATTTATCTAATAACCCCCCCGGGCCCTTATTTATTAATATCCAAAAAG
>NC_051413.1:9799104-9799292 GCF_015228065.2 Penaeus monodon
ATTTTTTTTGATAAAATTTTTATCTTTTTTATTAAAATTTTTTTTTATTTTTATTTCTTTTTTTGCTTTATTATTCTTTTTTTGTAATTTTTGTTTTTTTTTTTATTTTTTTTTTCCTTTTTGTTTATTAAAATTAAAATATATATTATCCAAAAATTTATCCCCATATATTTATATGGTTATTATAA
>NC_051413.1:9799460-9799606 GCF_015228065.2 Penaeus monodon
CCCCTTTTTTTTTTCCACTTTTTTTCTTTCCTTTTCCCCTTTTTCCCCCCTTTTTTTCTCCCTTCTTCCCCCCCTTTTTTTCTTTTAAAATTTTTTCCCTTTCCCCCTTTTTTTCCCTTCCCCTCTCCCTCCCTTTTCCCTCCTTT
>NC_051413.1:9800759-9800832 GCF_015228065.2 Penaeus monodon
GGTACCCCTCCTTTTGTGTATGTGTATTATGTCTATTACCCTACCGACCTATCCCTTTTTGTATCTTTTTATT
>NC_051413.1:9800860-9801095 GCF_015228065.2 Penaeus monodon
TATATTTCTCTTTTTCTATTTCTATTTTCTTTTATATCTTAATCTTTTTTTTATTCCTCCCTATCTTATGCTTTTATTATTTTTCATATTATATTATTTATTGATATATTATATCTATTATTTTTATATATTATATCTATATTATATTTTTTATATTCTTTTATATTATTATTATTATTTATTATTTATTATTATCTATATTTTTATCTATATTATATATATTTATTAATATTTT
>NC_051413.1:9801166-9801322 GCF_015228065.2 Penaeus monodon
CTATGGTAAAGCACTGACCGTTTGGAGGTCACGGCCCCACGCTTACATACTTATTAATAAAAAAATTCACTCAGATCTGGGTAAAAGTAGCCTGAAGGGTAAAATGATCGTCCCATAATTGATTGTTCCACGTGGTGCATCTGGTCGATCGATAAC
>NC_051413.1:9801404-9801581 GCF_015228065.2 Penaeus monodon
AATTTCCTCGTGTGGTTTTAAATCGTGAATGTTTTTTTTTTTTTTGAGGGACTGTGTAAAGAAGTATGGTCAAGATGTTCTAAGGTATATACTCGCAATACTTATTATTTGTTCACGTCTGGATAGATATTTGACATATAAACTAGCTTGTATTAGTAATATTCGTTGTAATAACAC
>NC_051413.1:9802064-9802453 GCF_015228065.2 Penaeus monodon
CTTTTTCAAAGTATAAAACATACCCTTAGAAGCGTTGTACTGTCCTTAAATGTTGCCATATACTTTTCACGTGTTTGTGAATATGTTAAAGATCTACATGTTATGTGTCTTGTACACAACTCCTTATTATAGCGATCTCAGTGGTTACATCATAAAGGGGAACGTCAAACCCTTAGAATTAAGGGAAATATTGCATATTTCAACCATTTTGTATCAGATCCGTTGCTAGATGGTACCTGTTGCACGTAAGCTTCTGTTGCAATTTAATCTATTCTTTATGCACAACAGACACAGCGAACTGAGAGGAATAAGTAATAGATAAGTGAAAGTAAGTATGGAATGAATAGATAACAAGATAACTAAATAAATGCGCATTTCGAGAAGAAAAG
>NC_051413.1:9802569-9802713 GCF_015228065.2 Penaeus monodon
AGACAACGAAATTCTTTGTTTTATTTTATGAAAAAAATCAAGAAACTTATTCCTTTACAGCGAACTGTGAAGTAATAAGTGAATAAACAAGTGAAATAAGTATGTTAAATGATAGATAAACAAGATAATACATAAATGCACACT
>NC_051413.1:9802834-9802933 GCF_015228065.2 Penaeus monodon
AATTATAGGTATTACGAAACTATTGTATTTTTTTTTATTAATCAGTACCACTTACACAACGAAATTCTTTGTTTTCAGTTTATGAAAAACCTTTGAAGT
>NC_051413.1:9802986-9803137 GCF_015228065.2 Penaeus monodon
TGACGTCATTCTTGTCCTTTCCGTCTCTTTGTTAATTAACAAAGACGAAAAGTTGATAAATCTCGATCGTATTTTTTTTTTTTTTTTAAATTCAGAGAAGAATATTGACCTAGGTGGGCGGCATAACAAAGAAAGCTTTGAGGTTTGATTA
>NC_051413.1:9803398-9803611 GCF_015228065.2 Penaeus monodon
ACTTGTGAACTTTCCTCTCCGATCATCCAACCTTTGTACTAGGAGACCTGACAGCGCGGACCTAATGAGTCATGGTAGCGACAAAAAAAAAAGAAGGAAATCTGAAGCTCGCTAAGACTTTGTTAAAACTTTGGTGAAAATGTTTCTGGCGCCATTTACCCTTTACGAGGAAATTACATTCTGGTTCGGTAAGGTTACGGGTTATTTTGACCG
>NC_051413.1:9804213-9804427 GCF_015228065.2 Penaeus monodon
TAAATTTTGTTGTTGATCATTGCTATATACACAAAAGCTGATGTATCATAGTTTCCTAAATGATAGTGAGTCTCAGTGACTTCCCTGTCATTCACAAAGGGCAATTCACTATGAAATTAAGATTAATAGAGCCATCACTTCGCCGGTTGTGTTACGGGTTAAGCTTAACGTGATATTTTCAACGATTCAGTATATCAATAATGTCGGATTAGTT
>NC_051413.1:9805889-9805964 GCF_015228065.2 Penaeus monodon
GGGGACAGGTGATGTTTGTCATTTTCTAATGATTTGGTATTCTTTTTCTGGTGTGTGTGTGTGGGGGGGGGGGGG
>NC_051413.1:9806525-9806720 GCF_015228065.2 Penaeus monodon
GAAGGGACATATTTCTCGATCCACGGGATATGAATAAATTTTATATCAAGACATTTAACTACTCGAACGCGGGTTAGTTGGGCATCGATTATCCCTTTTTATCGCTCGTCTTTCTTGTATTATATATTTTATCGGAGTGACCGTTTCTAATTTTGTTTTTGAGGCTGATTGGAGTAAGAAAAAAAGAGAAAGAAA
>NC_051413.1:9806763-9807316 GCF_015228065.2 Penaeus monodon
TTTTTTCTGATCGTATTTCCGTGACTGTCTTTTGATTGATTGACTTTTTTTAATCTTTTTATTTTTATTTGGTAAGTTTACGTTTTATGTAGCTTGTTTTTTTGTTTGTTTATCAGATTTATGCTTTCTTTTTATTTATTATCTTTTCTCATTTTTGTCATTCAGTTCTAAACTATTACATCTCAGTAATATCTTTAGTTAAGTTGCTATTGCAGAGTTTCATATATGATTATATTCTCTCCTCATTTTCATCTCAAAGTCAACTTTACAAACTTTATTTTTTACCTTATGAATATCTAATTTCCCTCACATAACTTTTTTCGCTTTTTTAATTTTCTGCATGAGATATATTACATTATTTTCACCTTTTCTGACGCCATCCCGTGAAGTTGCAAGTGGCCATCTTAAGAAAGAAGTGAAGGATAAGAGGATCTAGTATGGGGTGTTCGATTCCTCTCCAGATCCTCTTCCTAAGACAAAATCGGATCGAAGACTGTTCACTAACCTATCCATGCCTAATTGCAATATTCGTCCCATTAAATATTCACGTCTT
>NC_051413.1:9807724-9808090 GCF_015228065.2 Penaeus monodon
CACATATCTGCCCAATACAGTGAGTTAGCATTCTGGGGCATAAAGACTAAGTTTGCAAGAATAATGGATTGAAATACCATTTCCACTGGCTCCTCTATATGACCGGTCATGAGTTACTCAGGCTGAAACGTCTGGACTTGCACACTCAGCAGTAGATTATGAGCTTGGCTTAATGGAAACTCACTCAGATGGACAACCAGGTTCATGAAGTGGATTTATGTCACTCGACGGCAACAAGTGAACTAGAATGGCAAAAGTGGGGTTTCACAGATACACTCCAAAATTTTCAATTTTTGAACGTGGATATTGTCTGTAAGTCAGAATTGTCAAAACTTTTAAGAGCAGTTGGGTAATATTTTTGTTACA
>NC_051413.1:9808120-9808795 GCF_015228065.2 Penaeus monodon
ACATTCCTTGGACACAGAGTACAAGTTCCAAGTTCCGTTGACAGATTACAGGTTCTTTGGAGATAGTGTAAGTAATTGGATAGAGTGTAAGTTCATTAGAGCTTGTAAGCTATTTGTTCTTTGTCCTAGTATGAGTTCCTTGAGCCATATAGGAGTGCTTTTGAGTCGGTATTTCCCCCATTAGGGATATAGAATTTAGTATTCATTCCTTGGACTTGGGTGTTTGTTTGTTTTGTTTTGTTAGTACACTTGGTATGCATTCTTTAGAATTTACATAGGATCTCCATTAGTTATTATTTATTTGGAGTGAGGATGAGTTATTTTTACTATAGATCTTGTTTTGACTTTCTTTTACACGTAATGCACGTTTTCTTGGATAGGATCTTCAGGGTTAGTGACTTAACACACTTCAGAATTCACCAGTAATCCATTTAAGTTGAAAGATGTCTAGAGAGGTTGCAATCTGCACAGAAATGTATTCTTTGATCATATTTTATCTCTTCCAGGATTTTTATTTTTTAGCATTTATTTACTCTGGTAAAAAATGTTTAGTTAAGTATTAAAAGTTTTCTTGAAATCATAGTTTTTATATAGTTGATTGAATTTTGATATTAGTGATTTATTTTTAGATAATTAAGTTATAATATTACTTTTATCAGTGGTGATGGGATTATA
>NC_051413.1:9808837-9808954 GCF_015228065.2 Penaeus monodon
AAATCTAAGAATAGATTTTTGGAATCTTTGTACTTTTTCTTTCAAAACTAATTCTTTTTTAGAAGGATGTGATGAAAAGAGTGATGTATAAGAATAGGTAGTAAGAAAAAAATTGCT
>NC_051413.1:9809468-9811972 GCF_015228065.2 Penaeus monodon
ACATTAGTATAGGTTTTGAAATGAAAAGCTGAGAAAACTAGATATTAATTATTTTAAAAAATAAACAACACACGTATACCTCTTTTAGTACATATTCATTTAGAAGAAAGATTTTTTTTTTTTCTTTTGATCACTGGAATAATTTGTGCCTTTCTGTATTTTCATTTCTTTCATGTACTGACTGCTGATGGGAACAGAGAGTAAGTTGCATGTATTATCTGTATCACTAACATAGAATGTGGTAAGAGGGTATAAAAAGTCTAACACCATAACACTTTAACACCATGAAAGTGGAACAGCTTTTCTGGCATGTTGCAGTCTTAACTTTGCTGACTTTGCTTGTCCATGTGCTTTGATTAACATTCTTACCTTTGCTTCATTTTTCATTGCTGTTATGGTTGGTCTGTTTTAAGTATGTTGCATATTTGTATTTTCAGCTGCCTGTGGATTACAGTTGAATTAATGTGTATATTATGGGATGATTATATTATTTCGATCACTGTGGTACTACTATTATGAGTATGTGTTTGTGTATATATATATAGTTTGATATAAGAGGTTTAGACATAATTATTCATGGATTGATTTCTTTGATTTTATACTCCATATTGGAATGTATAAGAATATGCTTTGGAGAATCCTTTTTTTTATGGTGACAGGGAAATGTATTTTTGTTTTCAAATGAATATACAATGACAGTAGTCTTGTGTTTTGTATTTGAGATTACTTAAGCCAAAATAATCAGTGATGAAATTCATCAGAATATCAATATTTTTGAATGATAATCAAGAGTTGATTTTATTGTATAGTAGTCAACAAAAGTGGTGGTTTTGTATGAGAGATTAAATACACAGTGTATGTGTTTGGAGTGCAGTATATCATTGTTGGTTAGAGTAATTAATTGGTTGTTGGATCTCTGAATTATTCATCTGTTGATTTATAGTTATAGCTTAATTGATAATACAGAACAAAAAAAAATGGAATATTAATTGCAGTTGCAGTACCAAATTGTTCTTTTTTGTGTGGGATATTGACCATTGCAAAATTGATCTCATGAAAAATATTACTAACTGACTAACTCTAAGTGGAAACACTGCTATATTGCTATTGCTAATGCATTTTTCTTTAGTCTGCAGTGAAATTACTAATAACCTGGGTTCCATATATATTTTTGTCTAAAATTTTATGAATGAAGCTTAGAAAACATGTAAATTTAGAGTAATTTCTTTATTATTTTACTAGAATATGTATATAAGAAGGACTTTGAAATTAATAAAAACATATCAACTGAGATATTGAATATTAACAGTAAAAGATATTATAAGATAATGGAAATGAAAATATTATATATTCATATTTATGGGGACATTGAACATTATTAAAGCAAAAAAAAATAAATCGTAGATATCAGATATTACAAAAAATGAATTAGAAAATGTAAAAATTTGGAATATTGATTTATGGAAAAGATTTAAATATGAAGAAATATCAATCTAAAAATTTATTCCCTTTTAATCCTTTCTTTCTCCTCCCCCCCCCCCCCTCCAGCATGGGCATGGCCGCCACTCTACGCCTGATCTACCGCGAGAACGGCGTTACGCGAGGACTGTACCGCGGCATGAGCATCAACTACATGCGCGCGATTCCTATGGTGGCCGTGTCGTTCTCCACCTATGAAATCACCAAGCAGGTCCTAGGGCTCGACACGGGCCTCAGGATCAAGACTGGATAGGCAAGGTTGTTGTTGGAATAATGGATTGGATTCGGTTGTGATCGGGCCGGGTCGGGTAGCATGGATATTGGATAGGAGGAACTAGATGAGGTCAAGGAGTCGGAGTGGATGGGATGAGGTCAGTGGGTTGTTTTGGATTTGATCGCGTTGGATCGGCATGGATCTAGTGACCCCAGATTGGATTAAGGTTTCGAGAGCCCGTTTGTTATTTCAGGCAGATGAGAGCAATGAAGAGTAAGAGATTAGAAGCTGTTTTAACTTTGATTGTAATACTGTTTTTTTTCTAATTTTGGGTGGGACTTTTTTTTTTCTTTTTTGTATTATGATGTAAAGGTATAGGAACACTCATTGTCCTTGCATTTATTATGATTAAATTTTGTAAGAAAAGATGTGTATATGTATCCATTTATTTGGTTAATTAGAAAAAAAGACACAAAGAAATATATTTGGATGAAATTCTTGATAGAATTGGATTAAATTAGATATAAAATTTTTGTTAGTTGATGAAGGCATTAGGTTGTAGGTATTTCCGATGTTTTGTACTTACGACACTCTTTTTTTGGTATATTTGACTTCCATTAGATTGTAAACGTAAAGCGTACAAAATTATTGTTAAGGAACTGTGGTATCGGCAAGAGTCTAGTGTGATTTGAGATTTTTATGGCAGAAACAGAAGACTTTGATATAAGTATTGAATATTCAAAATAACTTTCTTAGTAACATTGTTTTATTGTAACATGACTGGTAATATGTCTGAATGACTTTATCGACT
>NC_051413.1:9812028-9812189 GCF_015228065.2 Penaeus monodon
AAGCTCAACTTTACTGCATCGTGGATGTTCCTCTTGCTTTGATAATGAATGTCATTTAACTCACTCAGACATTTGCTCTCTCAAGCACCACTTTCCGTCCATCAGCCATTTCCTTGGGGACCTTTTGCCATGAAGCCATTTGAAGTATTCATTTGTGTGCT
>NC_051413.1:9812554-9813103 GCF_015228065.2 Penaeus monodon
TTTGTACTGGACTTTGATATGTAAATAAAAACAACAGAGTTGGGAATAGAGCATATAATTTCCATCTCCTAAAAATATTGGAAACAGAATAGAATCCCTTCCATAAGTTTCATTTGCTGCATCCCATAATAATGTTTTCTCAGGTTTATCCGGAATTAGTAAACAATCATAAAGCAAATACCACACAGATTTTTCTTCTTCTTTTTTTCTTTCTTTCTACTTTCCTGGGCTGCAAATATTTCATTATAGATGGGCTATTTTTGTCTCAAGAGGAAAGGTTTGACAGAGGTCATGGAAAAATTTTACAGCACAAAGTCACCAAGATGGACAGCAGTCCTGGATATGATTATGTAAGGGAATTTAGGAATTTATATAGAGTAAGATTATGTTGATGGTAGTGCATGGAGCCAGATACAAGTAATATGGAGTTATATGATTTAGTTTTGTTTTGAATTAGTTTCTTAGTAAAATTTTATCTTGTTTGATTTAAAATTACAGGTTTTATTGTTGAAACTATTTAGTAGTTTTGAGTCACTGCCTTGTACGTCA
>NC_051413.1:9813299-9813363 GCF_015228065.2 Penaeus monodon
GTTAACCGGTGTAATAACTTTTTTTCCCCAGTTGTGACAGGTTTCTTAATTATGAGATAGGCTC
>NC_051413.1:9813428-9813588 GCF_015228065.2 Penaeus monodon
GAATAAATCTCTTTACTTTGTTGATAATTTCTGTCTTTATTCTTAAGTTTGTTAATATTGTGTTTTAACTGTGATTGTTCACAAATAGTGTATAGTTAGAATATATGTTTGTGAATAACGAATATATTTGATATAAATACTTGTGGGTTGAGCTGACAAA
>NC_051413.1:9813627-9814082 GCF_015228065.2 Penaeus monodon
TTCTTTTCATGGATTGCTGTAATAATAAGAAAATGAGTGAAGGTCAAGGAGGGTGTTTGGGCTTCTATTTCCTTAATTTGTGAAACATAGGAAATGTTAAATCATATGTGTTTCTAATAGAGTTCTTGTGACAATCTGTAGTGGGCATGGATGAAGAGGATATTCAGATGCGACAATACGCACCATTAGTTTTCCGTTGCTTCTTGATACCAGGATAAAGTCATTCCAAAAGAGTTACTAATCTTGAAATATCAAAAAATGTATTTCAGTTTCATTTATTTTTGGATGGCTGTTTAGATTCATTGATTTTAATAACTTTTGGGGCACAGACATTTCTGGCTGTTGATATGCAGTTGTTCTTTTGAATAAAAACCATAAACTCATAGGAAGATTATTCTGTTTTTGCCTTATTGATGTGAATTTTTGGGCCTAGAATATCTTGAGTGTACTTGCCG
>NC_051413.1:9814117-9814500 GCF_015228065.2 Penaeus monodon
GCCCATGACTAGTTCCGCTTACCTAGGGAATATCAATTCTCATTCATATCTTCCTTTTATTTAATAGAATCTTATGCAGTTAAAGAAATCAAGAAGTTAAAGAAATTTGAGAAGTACCTCTTGTGGCATTAAATTTTGTTCATTGGATAATGCAAAGATTTTTTTAAAAAGTCATGGTTAAAGAGAATGAGACTCGGGTACAGATAAAATATTTGAATCTTTTTATTAGTTTTTGTTCAACTTCAAAAAGATAACGGGGTTTGTTATATGATTTTGGAGTGTTTGTTTATTTATTTTAGGCTTTTTAGCTATTCAGGGATCATAAAGTATATTATCGGTGGAGTTAAATGTTAGGGAGAAAGTACCTGGTTGTGTCTGAATTT
>NC_051413.1:9814647-9814809 GCF_015228065.2 Penaeus monodon
TTTTTTCCTATGTTAGAGTTATGGTTATATTTTTGGGGTCTGAATTTAAAGAACCTAGGGGATCCATCTATATCTAAATCTCCTCCTCAAAATAGGTGGCATTGGTGCTGATGAAAGGAAACAGGAAACAATTGCAAACCTTTCAGAAACAGTTAATTTGAC
>NC_051413.1:9815047-9815281 GCF_015228065.2 Penaeus monodon
CTCTCATGCTTTGTCTTCCTCCACATTGGAAATTGTTATCTTTGCTCTCCTGTCCTCCGTGCAAGTGAAGGGCCATCCTAACTGGTTCCATTGTCACAAATCTGCATATCTCAATCACTCGCTCATCCTGCAACATGCCCTTTTTTCATGTGTGCAAGTCTCACTGGTTTACAGTGTTGGTGTATATTTTTATAATGCATTATGAAATAGAAGACTTGATATATCTGTATATTA
>NC_051413.1:9815323-9815651 GCF_015228065.2 Penaeus monodon
GGTATTATGGAAAAAACGCTTGTTTGTTTTCCTTATCTGTCGTATAAATCTCTTCTTGTGTTTTATGGATACATTGTTTGTTTAAAATCACTTTATTCACCTTTTAGATCTGATGCAACTGGCAGTAATTTGTCTTTTTTTTAATCTTTTCTTGTAGTTGCTCTTTATAAAGATAATACATACTTATTGTATCACGAGGAACTTATTACTTGTTGTATCACGAAAGTATATTTGTTATTTTTTTTTAAACACTTTTATCCAGGTTCCAATTAAGCAGGTGTCATGACCATTATATTCCGTGTCAATTTTTTATGTAATTTGCTCCCAA
>NC_051413.1:9815696-9816136 GCF_015228065.2 Penaeus monodon
AACAGCTGTTTATCTTTTTTACAACAGCTGTTTATCTTTTTCTTTTTTTATGCAGGCATGGTGTGATGTCATTCCATTTATTGTAATGATTTGGTTTTGTTGAGTTTTGGAAGAATTTGCAACAATACTCATAATCACAAAGGGTTTTCAGTAGAAAATAAAGCTTTAAATGACTGATTTATGTAGTTTGGTTAAAGGCACAGTGAATTACAAAATTCTGGTTATTTTGTAAACAGAAGCTTTAAATGCACATGAAATTGACTATATTATGAATATTACCTTTATGTAATTATTTGAGAAATGTTTTGGAAAATATTCTCATGTATTGTTTTTGAGAGAAATAATCATGGTATGTATAAGTTAACATTTTTGGATGTGTAAGCAACTTTTAACAATGTAATAAGATTAACCTGTTTGTTTCCAGTGTAAAGAGGAAAGAA
>NC_051413.1:9816153-9816861 GCF_015228065.2 Penaeus monodon
GTACGTTATTATTAATATGCTGTACAATATATCTATTACTGCACATACATGTATGTGTACTTGTATATATTAGAATGTGTATTTAATATTTGAGTATTTATAGAGCTCAAAATACAAAAAAATGCTCCCACGTTTTTAGCTTCCACAAATATTTATACAAATTTGCATTGATTTTTTTCTATATATGAAATACAATATAAAATAAATGGTGAAAGTTAATCTATGTAATTGATTTACCTTCATACCTATTTTTTTTTTAGCTTTCATTTTGATATTAAATTATAAACAACTTTTATCTAAAATAAAAATAAATTTTCATTTTGATATTAAATTTTTTTACATGAATTTGTTTCACAATTATTCCATTAAAGCAAGGAATACAAAAAAGGGGCAGAGGGAATATAAAATCACAGTTAAAAGGTTTTTTTTTTTTTGAAAGTGTGGTAAGAAATACATTTTCCATATTCACTTTATGGGCCTGGAAATAAAATCCTAATTGTTAAAAATTCACAATGTTAAGATCGTCTTAATAAAATAAGGCTCCTGAATATCACAAATGTATTTTAAAAATGAACAATATACTATTGTAATTTTGCATGTCGTAGAAAATATAGCACTATAGTAACATGTCAGGTTAATCATTAATCAAAATATTTTACCAATGAAAATAGAAAATTCGCTCAAAGGTATTCACACACCCATGAATAC
>NC_051413.1:9816923-9817037 GCF_015228065.2 Penaeus monodon
CTTGAAAGCTAGCCTATTACAGATATATATTCACTTCCATTGGTAATCTGATTGTGATTTAATGGGTTTCAGTCCTTTCAAAATGTACCGAAAGGGAATAGAAATAACTGCAAG
>NC_051413.1:9818088-9818198 GCF_015228065.2 Penaeus monodon
ATTCCACCCAGAGCACACAAGTATTTATATGTGTGAATTTATTAACATACGTAGACCTGCTTCTTGAAATAATCATAAAAAGTGTTCAACAAACATCAGTGTCCTTTTTA
>NC_051413.1:9818218-9818427 GCF_015228065.2 Penaeus monodon
AAAATTTCAAAGACTCAAAGTCCTTTTACATTCTGCATTTCCAGGAAACTTTCAGAAACTATATGACACGTGCGGACTGCTTATATGAGGTGTTCTTTGTGGAAATCAAAGACGGTGAGAAATAGCTCGGAGAAGTCTGAAGGTTTTCGCGATATTTGAGCGTTATTAACACGGTCTATTCTGATAGCATCAGAAATATAGTATTTTTA
>NC_051413.1:9818594-9818763 GCF_015228065.2 Penaeus monodon
CAATAACATCATCAACAACAATAGAACCACGATTTTGGACGGCCTAAGGGCTTTTTCATATGCATCGATTTTTCACCATGGAATGTTTGACGCCGTGCTCTCCACAGTGAAAACCCCACTGGAGGTTTGTTTCAAATGCAGCATTTTTGAATATATATGTGTATATATA
>NC_051413.1:9818937-9819063 GCF_015228065.2 Penaeus monodon
GATCTGATCACCCAGTCTGGTAGTTACAGGCTTGTCGAAAAGGGAACGACAACCGACCTAGTGGTTATATTTGAAAACAACATGGCAATCGGGAATATACGATGGATCTGGAAAGGTCATAGCACC
>NC_051413.1:9819836-9819962 GCF_015228065.2 Penaeus monodon
TCGATGGAAAAAATTCACACTTGCGGATATTATGCTCATAAATGTCTTTCACATTTCCCATTTCATTTAAACGACTTCATTTATTTCTTTTTTTCTTCGTATTCCTAAGAACATATTTTTACGAAG
>NC_051413.1:9819991-9820152 GCF_015228065.2 Penaeus monodon
ACCACGACGCATTTTTTTTCCTTTTTTTTATGGATTGATTGCCTCTTGAATACCACTGAGCCAAATGTTTGCTTTTGCGAAAGAAATGTGCATTGTTTCGCTGTACTGACGTAGCCACGGGATTTCATTAACATTGCCTCTTTCATGTATTAGTGTGGTCG
>NC_051413.1:9821132-9821349 GCF_015228065.2 Penaeus monodon
TTAATCCGTGGCGTAAGTAGTGGAGAAAAGGCAGATGCCGACAATTTTTCACCGCTCACCACGCCCCCAAATTATAACTAACATAACAGAGAAAATCAGAAATTAAACAACACACACATAAAAAAAATCAAATACGCAATGTTGAATTCCTTCGCCCCATTGCAACCCCCCTCCCCCCCACTCCAAGTGTTCTACGACCGACAACAAGGGTGGGGCG
>NC_051413.1:9821826-9822853 GCF_015228065.2 Penaeus monodon
TATTTAAAAAATCAAACTATTAGATCAATAACAATACCCACTAACCTGCAACGTAATTTAACAAGAAAATATAAAAAAACAACTTAAATACAGTCAGTATTATCCTCCTTTTACCCCCCGTTTAATAATAGTGATGTTAATAGTGAAAAACACTGCTTAAATACAGTCAGTTTTATCCTCCCTTTACCCCCCGTTTAATAATAGTGATGTTAATAGTGAAAAACACTGCTTAAATACAGTTTTATCCCCCCCCCCCATCCAACCCATAGTATAGAGTCTACGCGAACTTTTCTGCGCCGCGAAATGTGGTTCGAAAGAGTCGAATCCTCCGCTCGACCCGAAAATTCGCGAAATCAAATAAAAATGTGCGGATTCGTGAAGAAGATTCGCGGAGATCGAAAAAGACGCAAATCTGAAGGTTGGATCGAATGAAAAAAAATCTGAACGATGATTTTTGTTCTTTATTTGTTTTTTAGTGAATTGTTTTAGACATTTTTCGAGGATTTTGTCTTTCTTTATTCATCCATTTCTTTTCTTTTAGTTTTTTATTCTTTTGTTTATTTTCTCTTTTTGTATTGATTTATTTTCGATTTTTTATTCTGGATTTTTTTCTCTTAGTTTTTCTTTTCTTATTTATCTATTTTCTAATTTTATTTCAGGGATTCTTTCTTTTCTTCATTTAATTAATTTATCTTTTTTTTCCCCTTTTCCTTATTGACTTTTTTTTCTTTCTTTTGCTTGGAGGATTTCATCCTTATTTCTTTCTTTATGTATTTTTCTAACTTATTTTTTTCGGGGGGGGGGGGGTTCTTTGTAAATTTATTCACTTTCGTTTTTTTCCTTTTTTTAGTATTTCTTTCTATTTTTACTTTATTTTTCTTATTTATTTATTTCCGTTTGTTTACTTGTCGGAGGAATTTTCCCTTGCGCAATGAAAGTGTGTCCTTGTTTTCGAGAATAAAATTTATTTGGGAAATGAAATAACTTAACTATATAAATAATGATGATTTTAACCTCTAGAATATTC
>NC_051413.1:9822929-9823265 GCF_015228065.2 Penaeus monodon
GCGTCTTTCAAGATTTTTTCCGCAGAATAATTAGATTATTGCATTTCTTATACATATGGCGACTTTTTTTTATCTAATTATTTTATTTATTTCATTATTCATTGTCTATTATCTTTATCTTACATTTATAACTGATACAACATCACCGTGTTAAACATTTCTTTTCTTTTCAAAAATGCAATTTACAGAAAAAATATAATCTCGCCCTCAGACAAAATAATCGAGATGAAATCGATAGAGAATTCAACCCCATAGAGACAAAGGTGGAAGCTCAAAGCGAATTTAATCCGTTTAGAGTCATCTGCTACTTTCTAAGTCAGTATTTTATTTAGTTAC
>NC_051413.1:9823675-9824238 GCF_015228065.2 Penaeus monodon
AAGATTTGATTTTAGAAAGGATTCCACACCTGTTACCATTCCATTTGAATTAAACATATCAAAACCTACAATATCCATATAATAAACACATGTAAAAAGGCGTTTAAAATGACCATGTTCTATTTCGTCTGTTTATCTATTTACCTTAATCACTCCGTTTGCTCTCTGATATCAAGTATATAAAATTTTTGATATTTTAAAGTGCAGAAATCATCCTTTGTTTTGAAATGAACTTTAAAGTGTAGAACTCATCCTGTGTTTTGAACTGAACTTTAAATGCAGAAATCATCCTGTGTTTTGAACTGAACAAACTACTTAACAGGCTTCTTTATGGGATTATGGTTAACGACTTATAAAATTATTGTGAATTCGTTTTTGTATAAGAATATATGGATAAATTCCATATGACAATTTATGAAATATATTACATACAAAAGTCAAATACACTGTACATAAGTCAGAGCATTTTGTATGTTAAAGCATGTAAAGTGTATTCTATATACGTAAATGAAACACATTTTGCATGAAGTCTATAAAATATATTGTGTATAAAATTCAAAAAC
>NC_051413.1:9824539-9825001 GCF_015228065.2 Penaeus monodon
ATGTAATAAATATGTAGAAAAATAAGTAGATATGAAAAAATAAGACCATGCTCAATTTGCATGGTTACTCGAGTCAATAACCTTATTTTTTCTCGATTCTTGAAATTCTATTTACCCTCCAGTTTATAAAGTATTTGATATAGAAGCACTGTATAGAAAATATGAAAAGGATACTGTGTACTGAAATGAACAATATTTACTATATTTAATACGAAGTTTTATGATATTATTCATACAAATCATAAAAGATGGTGTGAATTCTGTTTTATAGAAAGGCATGTATATATTGTGTATAATAGTTTATGAAGAATATTGGATATAAAGGTCAAATAAATTGTGCATAATAGAGCATTTTGTGTGTTAAAATACAAAGTGCATTCTGTATATGTAAATGAAGTACATTTTGCCTAGTCTACAAAATGCTTTGTGTATAGGATTCAACAAAATCTTATCTTATAAAAA
>NC_051413.1:9825066-9825224 GCF_015228065.2 Penaeus monodon
TTTGGACAAATGGAATGCAGCACATATTTCCTAGCGAACAACTAATCCTTCCAGTGACGGTAAAGTCTAGAATGATTAAAAGGATGAAAATCACCTTGATATTCAAACAGAAATTGAAACGCAGTATTGCTTACATTAGGATTGGACTATTAGGTAAC
>NC_051413.1:9825332-9825796 GCF_015228065.2 Penaeus monodon
ATATATTATTTAATACGGAGTTTTATGAGATTATGCATACGAATCATAAAAAAATACTGTGAATTCTGTTTTGTAGAATGATGTGAATATATTGTGTATAATAGTTTATGAAATATATTGCATATAACGGTCAAATAGATTAAGCATAATAGTCAGAGCATTTTATATGTTAAAACATAGAGTGCATTCTGTATATGTAAATGAAACACATTTTGCATAAAGTCTATAAAATACATCGTGTATAGAATTCAACAATATCTATTTTGTACAAAAGCCTTTTACATATATTTTGGACAAATGGACAGCAACACATATTTCACGACTAAAAACTAATTCTTTCGATGCCGGTAAAAGCAAAGCGAATGATTTGTCTTAGTGAGGAAGGAAAAATACGTTACAAATTTAGAATGAAAACAGAAAGAAAATCTACTTAAATTGCGACGAGAAGAGGAAACAATGTTAGT
>NC_051413.1:9826008-9826640 GCF_015228065.2 Penaeus monodon
TTTACCATTCCTTTTTAATCAGCATATCAAAGCTTACAATATCCATATAAATATGTAGAAAAAATAGATATAAAAAAATAAAACCATACTCCATTTCATGTATCTATTTGCATAGTTACTCGAGTCAGTAACCTTATTTTTTCTCAATTCTTGAAATTCCGTTTACCCTTTTATATCCAGTATATAAAGTATTTGATATTATAGAAGCACTGTATAGAAAATGTGAAAAGGATCCTGTGTAGTGAACTGAACAATATTTACTCTATTTAATACGAAGTTTTATGATATTCATACAAATCATAAAAGATAGTGTGAATTCAGTTTTGTAGAAAGGTATGAATATATTGTGTATAATAGTTTATGAAGTGCATAATAGAGCATTTTGTGTGTTAAAACACATAAAGTGCATGCTTTATATGTAAACGAAGCACATTTTGCATAGTCTATAAAATACATCGTGTATAGGATTCAACAAAATCTTATTTTATAAAAAATATATATCTTTTATATATTTTTTTTGGACAAATGGAATGCAGCACATATTTCCTAGCGAACAACTAATCTTCCAGTGCTGGTAAAGTTTAGAATGATTAAAAAGATGAAAATCACCTTTATATTCAAAAAGAAATTGA
>NC_051413.1:9826932-9827599 GCF_015228065.2 Penaeus monodon
CCCTTTTAATCAAGATATCAAAATAATATCCACATAATAAGATAAGACCATGCTCAATTTCCTGTATCTATTTGCATAGTTACTCGAGTCAATTTCTTTATTTTTACCCTCTGATGTTCAGTATATAAAGTATTTGATATTACAGAAGCACTGTGTAGAAAATGTTAAAAGGATCCTGTGTAGTGAACTGAACAATATTTACTATATTTAATACGGAGTTTTATGAGATTATGCATACGAATTATAAAAAAAAAATATTGTGAATTCTGTTTTGTAGAAAGATGTGAATATATTGTATATAATAGTTTATGAAATATATTGCATATATCGGTCAAATAGATTGAACATAATAGTCAGAGCATTTTATATGTTCAAACATATGTAAATGAAACACATTTTGCATAAAGTCTATAAAATACATCGTGTATAGAATTCAACAATATCTATTTTATACAAAAGCCTTTTACATATATTTTGGACAAATGGACAGCAACACATATTTCACGACTAAAAACTAATTCTTTCGATGCCGGTAAAAGCAAAGCGAATGATTTGTCTTAGTGAGGAAGGAAAATTACTTTACAGATTTAGAATGAAAACAGAAAGAAAATCTACTTAGAATGCGACGAGAAGAGGAAACAATGATAGTCTGATGAACAGTTCTGCC
>NC_051413.1:9827824-9828527 GCF_015228065.2 Penaeus monodon
TTTTTAATCAGTATATCAAAGCTTAAAATATCCATATAATAAATATGTAGAAAAAAATAAATAGATATGAAAAAATAAGATCATACTCCATTTCATGTATCTATTTGCATAGTTACTCGAGTCAATAACCTTATTTTTTCTCAATTCTTGAAATTCCGTTTACCCTTTGATATCCAGTATATAAAGTATTTGATATTATAGAAGCACTGTATAGAAAATGTGAAAAGGATCCTGTGTACTGAACTGAACAATATTTACTATATGTAATAAGAAGTTTTATGATATTATTCATACAAATCATAAAAGATGGTGTGAATTCTGTTTTGTAGAAAGGTATGTATATATTGTGTATAATAGTTTATGAAGAATATTGGATATAAAGGTCAAATAAATTGTGCATAATAGAGCATTTTGTGTGTTAAAATACAAAGTGCATTCTGTATATGTAAACGAAGCACATTTTGCATAGTCTACAAAATACTTTGTGTATAGGATTCAACAAAATCTTTTCTTATAAAAAATATACATCTTTTATATATATATATTTTGGACAAATGGAAATCAGCACATATTTCCTAGCGAACAACTAATCCTTCCAGTGACGGTAAAGTTAAGAATGATTAAAAGGATGAAAATCACCTTGATATTCAAAAAGAAATTGAAACGCAGTATTGCCTACATTAGGATTGGACTATTAGGTAAC
>NC_051413.1:9828625-9829113 GCF_015228065.2 Penaeus monodon
GAAAAATATATATTATTTAATACGGAGTTTTATGAGATTATGCATACGAATTATAAAAAAAAATACTGTGAATTCTGTTTTGTAGAAAGATGTGAATATATTGTGTATAATAGTTTATGAAATATATTGCATATAACGGTCAAATAGATTAAGCATAATAGTCAGAGCATTTTATATGTTAAAACATAGAGTGCATTATGTATATGTAAATGAAACACATTTTGCATAAAGTCTATAAAATACATCGTGTATAGAATTCAACAATATCTATTTTGTACAAAAGCCTTTTACATATATTTTGGACAAATGGACAGCAACACATATTTCACGACTAAAAACTAATTCTTTCGATGCCGGTAAAAGCAAAGAGAATGATTTGTCTTAGTGAGGAAAGAACATTACTTTACAAATTTAGAATGAAAACAGAAAGAAAATCTTAAAATGCGAAAAGAAAAGGATACAATGTTAGTCTGTTGAACAGTCTTGCC
>NC_051413.1:9829896-9830397 GCF_015228065.2 Penaeus monodon
CCTTTTTAATCAGTATATCAAAGCTTACAATATCCATATAATGAATATGTAGAAAAAATAAATAGATATGAAAAAATAAGATCATGCTCCATTTCATGTATCTATTTGCATAGTTACTCGAGTCAATAACCTTATTTTTTCTCAATTCTTGAAATTCCGTTTACCCTTTGATATCCAGTATATAAAGTATTTGACATTATATGAAAATGTGAAAAGGATCCTGTGTACTGAACTGAACAATATTTACTATATGTAATAAGAAGTTTTATGATATTATTCATACAAATCATAAAAGATGGTGTGAATTCTGTTTTGTAGAAAGGTATGTATATATTGTGTATAATAGTTTATGAAGAATATTGGATATAAAGGTCAAATAAATTGTGCATAATAGAGCATTTTGTGTGTTAAAACACAAAGTGCATTCTGTATATGTAAACGAAGAACATTTTGCATAGTCTAAAAAATACTTTGTGTATAGGATTCAATAAAATCTTATCT
>NC_051413.1:9830434-9830590 GCF_015228065.2 Penaeus monodon
TGGACAAATGGAAATCAGCACATATTTCCTAGCGAACAACTAATCCTTCCAGTGACGGTAAAGTTAAGAATGATTAAAAGGATGAAAATCACCTTGATATTCAAAAAGAAATTGAAACGCAGTATTGCTTACATTAGGATTGGACTATTAGGTAAC
>NC_051413.1:9830724-9831208 GCF_015228065.2 Penaeus monodon
ATATATTATTTAATACGGAGTTTTATGAGATTATGCATACAATTTATAAAAAAAAATACTGTGAATTCTGTTTTGTAGAAAGATGTGAATATATTGTGTAAAATAGTTTATGAAATATATTGCATATAACGGTCAAATAGATTGAGCATAATAGTCAGAGCATTTTATATGTTAAAACATAGAGTGCATTCTGTATATGTAAATGAAACACATTTTGCATAAAGTCTATAAAATACATCGTGTATAGAATTCAACAATATCTATTTTGTACAAAAGCCCTTCACATATATTTTGGACAAATGGACAGCAACACATATTTCACGACTAAAAACTAATTCTTTCGATGCCGGTAAAAGCAAAGCGAATGATTTGTCTTAGTGAGGAAGGAAAAATACTTTACAAATTTAGAATGAAAACAGAAAGAAAATCACCTTAAAATGTGAAGAGAAGAGGAAACAATGTTAGTCTGTTGAACAGTTCTGCC
>NC_051413.1:9831293-9831524 GCF_015228065.2 Penaeus monodon
AATAGATTAATAAAGATCAGCTTACGTGGGCAGAGAGTTTTTATCACAGGGGATCGCGAATGTTGACGTTTTTATTGTCATTTAGATCAACTGAATCTCCCTTTTTGGGTCCAAATTCATAATGCTTTTGCTCTGCAGAATAGAGTAGATTTTACATTTTGGGTCGATTGGGGGCTGTTGTTGACCTTTCGGAGAAACATTTTATCCCTTTTTGAATGAGGATGATCATGA
>NC_051413.1:9831636-9831914 GCF_015228065.2 Penaeus monodon
CCCCCCCTCCATCTAAGTACACATTTATTCACTAACCCATATGCACCTATTAGCATTAGCCTACCATGTAACATAAAAAAAAAAATGTAAAAGCCCCGTAATAAGTAACGATTTTAACCCACCGCTCCGCCCTCGCTGGACACGCAAGGCATCCTCTTGGGAACTGAGATTTAGCAGTGTTTTACTTCGCTGTGACGTTGATTCTAGTCCGTGCGGGCAAAATAATGCGCGAAAATTACTGGAAGTAAATTTTTTTCTGATATATATTCTGTCGGACG
>NC_051413.1:9832767-9832915 GCF_015228065.2 Penaeus monodon
AATACAAGGTCGGGAATTCCATTTATCCCGCCCAATATTCCGATTGCATTAGTGTCTGTACTTATGCAGAAACGCTTCTTAAAACAGAACCGCTTCACTTGCATTATGCATTTTTTCAAGTTGCAGTGCGAATCCGTGATTTGAAGTT
>NC_051413.1:9834273-9834580 GCF_015228065.2 Penaeus monodon
AGAGATATGACCTGTTTCTAATAATGCTATTAATACAAGCAGCTGCAATGGGTTAAACGAATATGAGAACATAACATAATATAACATATACAACCATGCTATATATACAGTATCTCTTACTATCACGTCTTACATATCAGTACCGTGTTACGTTTTCCTTCTACAAGAGCCAAGTATTAATATAACACTTCCGTCTACAGACTCCCTCTGTCACATAGCAATTACGTAATCTGCAAAGTTATCAGTATACCATTTGTGGAATTCGAATCTCCTTTGTGGGAGACTGGGAGAAACACCTTGCTACTTT
>NC_051413.1:9834758-9835057 GCF_015228065.2 Penaeus monodon
AACAAGACAAGACATCAGCGCACACCAAAGGATTGTCTCTCCCCCCCACCCCACCGGCGCTAGGCCCTCCCATCCCGCCTTCCCCTGGAATCGCTTTCAGACAGCGAGATCCACGGGAGCATTGAGCGACCGCCGCGCCCTCCGAGAGCATCCTGCGGGAAGGAGACAGAGCCCTCATCTCCGGAAGTACATCCAAACCGCCCCAAGGAGGCCATTCTGAACGAATAGCGGCGCTGGGTACGATTTGCTGCGCTCGCTTGCACGCACGCCACGGCGGACGCGAGATGTACACACATGCT
>NC_051413.1:9835431-9836233 GCF_015228065.2 Penaeus monodon
CATACTGTACTGCATGACAGTAGTTTACATAAATTGAGTGAATTTGTGATGCTTCATTGGGGATATAAATGCTTCAGATGGATTGGTAAATGCTTCATAATTAATGATTTTATGTTAATAGGGATTGGGAATGGCATATACACTTTATGCACCATGGAAGACTTCTCGAGTAAGTAACGGTGAGATTGGGCACTGGCATTGCAAAGCTAACTGTAGCCAAGTGGATCAAGCGATGCGAGGACACGGGCGATTGAACAACCTGCCTCGAAGTGGGTCCTCGCGGCACGACCGAGGAGGACGATAAACCCTGTATCATACTAAAACATTTTTTATATGAATCAAACAGTAGCATCAGACATGCAGATCCGTTTTATTCTGCTAATAACATCAAAACTGACCATCGACTGGCATGCTTTGCAGCAACGGTTCGTAACAGCCTGCAAACCTAAGCTGATTGATCACAATAAGGAATCCAGAATGGAGTATGCTCTTGAGTATTATGAAAAGAGCTCTTCCTTCAGGGACATAGTCGTTTTCTGAGATGAGAAAACAGTCTCTTCAAAGAATGTGGAAGACAAAACGAGTTAATTCCACGGCAAACACCAAGTAAATGAGTTGTTAGTTCATTTCTTGTAACAGCTATTCGGAGAGCCACCCCTAAACATATGGTAACATTTTAAATATCTGCAACATTTATTTCTTCACAACAGATATGTACCCCAAAACGTTGTAGAGAGCACAAGCAGCGGCAGAATCCTGTTTGGGTGGATGTGCTCGAGTGGGGAAGGCGAGCTGGTTGATG
>NC_051413.1:9836410-9836481 GCF_015228065.2 Penaeus monodon
TCGAACTTACGGTTTACTAATTTTTATTGACTGCAGGTCCTACATCATGTGTCTGTGTCGGAAAACCTACA
>NC_051413.1:9836590-9836666 GCF_015228065.2 Penaeus monodon
TGTACAATTCCCCACAGTTACAACTGGTATACCTCTGCGGTACGAGGATAGCATTTTTTATTTTTTACTTTTTTAT
>NC_051413.1:9836707-9836947 GCF_015228065.2 Penaeus monodon
TTAGCAATAACAGTATTCTGTAAAGGGAAAGCACTTGTTTGTAACAGAGCTTATGATTGGCCTGTGATATTTCCCATATATTATCATTACCAATTAATAACAACCATTAAAATTATGTTAAACGTTTTGAAAACATTACACTGTTTTGCCCAATGCCAAGATTATTGCTTGCAATGTGTGGCGTTTTCTTATTCTTATTTCAACCAATTACATTCATCGTTAGAGACCAACCTCTCCACG
>NC_051413.1:9837437-9837767 GCF_015228065.2 Penaeus monodon
TTGTAAAATGAATATCGAGGAAAACAGAGAAAGTAAATAACCAAATAAAAATAATTATAATCATTTCCTTCTGCGATACATAGATATTTTTCATGACATTATTCTACAACGCAAAAAAAATTGAAGCAGTCTGTAAAATACTATTGGTTAAAATGAACGCAAAACTTATTTCGAACACAACGATTTTTTTCCCTTCAAATACAAACTCTTCGTTAACTTTTCAAAGATAACGGTCGACTTGTTTACAACGGTCAGTGTCAAGAAAAAAAAAAAAAAATACCGTATGATTTGAAAATAAATGGACTTTAGTATCGGACATATATCAGCGTG
>NC_051413.1:9837830-9838064 GCF_015228065.2 Penaeus monodon
GGCAATGGGTTGTCTCAATACAAACACTTGTCATCGTGCTAATGGCGTACGGTGATTAAAGGTGAAGTTTGAAATTATGGAGCTTATTCCGTGACTCTCCTTAGATTCGTGGTACAAAGGCTCCCACTACATGCAAAGGAAACACTTAGACTGAATGTAAATAAAGGCTCACTGTGATGCATGTATTTGCATACACGCTGTCCCGAAGACTTGCCTTTAAAGGTCATTTTACTG
>NC_051413.1:9838561-9838700 GCF_015228065.2 Penaeus monodon
GTATTCATATCTATTATCAAATCATATGATACTTTTCTCACAAGAATTCTAACGTTAGGGCCGTATGAATCTGTTTCAGAATCGATGTTCCAAACTAACATTTTTGAAATTATGAATATGTCTCTCCTACGAAACTCCT
>NC_051413.1:9838930-9839165 GCF_015228065.2 Penaeus monodon
CCACTCTAAATCATCTGCAAGCACTGTTCCTTGTTGCAAAGTGGGTCTCCCGTTGCATGCCGTGAATATTGCATAATGTAATTATCTGGCTCTCTCATCACTCCCATCCTTTGCGTGGTGTATTCTCTGACATTGGCAGACGGGTTTCAGACATGTTGTGGAGGGTGGGTTACGCAGTGTTGCCATTCTAGCGGTCTACCCGCTAGATCTAGTGTTTTTGAGTTATGATCTAGCA
>NC_051413.1:9839304-9839499 GCF_015228065.2 Penaeus monodon
CTGAAAGTGTGCTCTACATTTGGCGAAATTTTATGTCCTTTTTAAGTCCAGGAAAATGAGGAGCTTCTATGTCTAGTGGATTTTAAAATCCAGTTCAGCGTTTTGTAGAAATATCAATGGCAACACTGAGTTCGGGAAAGGGAGAGGTAAAATCATATACGAATGAATTAAATAAGTAAAGCATAAGATATTCAT
>NC_051413.1:9839753-9839846 GCF_015228065.2 Penaeus monodon
CAAAAATTTTGAAAATCGGAAAGCAATATGTTTATTGGAGGATTTAATTATCAGATGATATGATGAAAGAAAATTGAAGTAAATCGGATAACA
>NC_051413.1:9839871-9839972 GCF_015228065.2 Penaeus monodon
CCAACAAAATAGTCAAAGCTTTGTAATGTACTGAATCGAAGTTTTCCTTGAAAATGCTTAACATGGAATTCATATATTTTTGTTTCTGTTTGTATTCGTCT
>NC_051413.1:9840239-9840499 GCF_015228065.2 Penaeus monodon
GCCTTTTCATATCTTTTTGGATCGCTAGATATCATATTTTCTTTTCCCTCTCATAGTTCAAGAGACACTCAAACTTTATGAAATCCACGTACACTCAGGAAAGTAATTAGTGTGTTGATTAAACGTTCTTGTTCCGGTAAAATCTTATAATTTGAAATACAAACGTTTATGTATCAAAATGCTTAAAATGTTTTCTTATGATTTATCTTCACGACACGTGTGCTGTTTCAAAATTCGGAAGGAATCTCTGTAATAAGACT
>NC_051413.1:9842137-9842381 GCF_015228065.2 Penaeus monodon
TCTCCTTTTTAGCGACTGACGTGATTAATCCAGTGCGATATTGTCCTAGCCCCGGTAAGCAGGTCATTTCCGCCTGCAATGTTGTCTGCAATGTAAGTGTTGCACGCTGCTTTAACTCACAATCCTTCTTGATTGAGAAATATGTTGCAGTCTAATTTTAGTGTTTCTGGCGCTGTGAACGATTTTGTTTCGAGGATTTCCAAGAAAATCTTTCGGACAGAAAATCTTTAGGAAAGAAAGGCCC
>NC_051413.1:9842803-9843150 GCF_015228065.2 Penaeus monodon
CTACTCAAAAAATAATATATAAAAAAATTGTACCAATATCGTGATCACAAGAAAAATGATCACAAGAAATACCGTTAGCTCACTGTGCATATAATTATAATCAAAGATCTTATCCTTTCATTTCATCATTCAAAAGTAGTTTTTCGAGGGATTTTCATATTTTGACATTTCCTGAAGATGAGATTTAAAATATACTTTAAATTACACATGTTATATCAATAACTTTTTATTATCAACTGAGAGTAAATCTATATTAATTGTAAAGAATAAAGATCTAGAATTTATTATATACTTATGCTTGCTAAACGTTATCAAACTTCACATTACAGTATTTTGATTGGTAATGG
>NC_051413.1:9843194-9843319 GCF_015228065.2 Penaeus monodon
TCACCGTAAGTTATGATGCAAATATACGATGCGAATACCGTATACGTTAAAGCAATTATTATACATAATTATCTTTATCATACCATATTGAAACCGTACATTTGAGTCGAGTTAAATAGATTAAT
>NC_051413.1:9843497-9843800 GCF_015228065.2 Penaeus monodon
GCTTATAAAATGTTCACTAACCTTGACCTCCTTTCAAAAACTTATCAATGGAATGTCTAACCTTTTAATAGTTGGTGCTTTCATGTAATCAACTTTGTCGTTCAGTTAAGAAAAGAGATCAGTAAATTTCAGATATGGATAAAGTTTATAAAGTCAGCATTTATAATGGATATGCCAGGGTTGAAAAATCACTGTCGCTTTTGCCTACATTATATAATTTTCTGTACCCAGTGCATTATTTAGTGTTGATATTCAAGATAGTTATGCAAATATAAGATCTGCCAACCTAACAAATTAAACCTG
>NC_051413.1:9844022-9844370 GCF_015228065.2 Penaeus monodon
TCAGATCCTTAATTAATTTGAACAATCTATGTGCGCTGATGATCGCAAGCGGAACAAAGGAAACAGACCTATTTTAATTAACTAGGAAAATACGAATATACAATTTTCACTGTAATCGTTGTAGGTAAAAATAATCATAAAATCTGTACAAACACTACACAAAAACATTAACGCAATATTACACCATATAACACCATAGACACTATAAGTACAATATAACATCGTAAACACAGTATAGCGACTTAAAGACATTATAAGAACATAAACACGGTATAACAACATAAAGATAGCATGGCAACATAAGCACACTGTAAACCCATAAACACTATAATACCAAAAAAACATATA
>NC_051413.1:9845001-9845192 GCF_015228065.2 Penaeus monodon
AACTCTTACTTCTGCTGAGTCATGATACGTAGTCTGTTAACCATTATTATTCGGATCTGCGTTCCCCTGTCACTAAGGCTTTTGAAGGAATTGAGAACTTTGCAATATCGTGCAAGGAATATAGGTGTGAAGACGTGTTTTGCAATCCGTTTCTTTCAGTAAGTCAATCGATGCGTTTGTGTGCATCTACA
>NC_051413.1:9845276-9845558 GCF_015228065.2 Penaeus monodon
ACTGAGCTTCGAATATCTATTTCACAGACTGATTCCAGGTTATAATTCCTGGTGTTACTTGCAACTTGCATGTATTATTATCGTATTTATCTACTTATTTGTTTGTTTATATGTTTACTTACTCATTAAAATCGAAGAAACATCTAAGTGATTGGTAATTAGCTGACTGCTACACGACCTTACAGCATCATTAAGATAATTATCGCCACCAGTCTCTTAATCATCAATAATCTGTCAGTCTGTCATTATCCATTACCAATCTTTCACTTTTTCAAATATAAG
>NC_051413.1:9845798-9846286 GCF_015228065.2 Penaeus monodon
GAGGGCGGATAAAATATATACGATAACTTCCTCTGATCATGAAATACGAATATGCAATTTTCACTCTAATCGTTGTAGGTAAAAATAATCACAATATCTGTACAAACACTAAACAAAAACATAAACGCAATGTTACACTATATAACACCATAGACACTATAACACTATAAGCACAATATAATATAATAAACGAAGTATAACAACATAAAGACGTCATAACAATATAGGTACACTGGAACACCATAAACACTATAATACCATAAAGACAGAACACCATAAACATACTATAACTCCATAAATACATTATAGTACCAGTGAGACAAAAACACCATAAACCTGATGAATACTATACAAAATGGTAAGCACAATATAACACAATAAAGACACTAACACCATAAGCACAATAAAACAAGGTGCAATTCTTCACGAGATCCCGCGATAGCCAATAAGATAGAGGCGATGAGAGGAGAACGCTGTTAATAGCTGTC
>NC_051413.1:9846695-9846886 GCF_015228065.2 Penaeus monodon
AACTCTTACTTCTGCTGAGTCATGATACGTAGTCTGTTAACCATTATTATTCTGATCTGCGTTCCCCTGTCACTAAGGCTTTTGAAGGAATTGAGAACTTTGCAATATCGTGCAAGGAATATAGGTGTGAAGACGTGTTTTGCAATCCGTTTCTTTCAGTAAGTCAATCGATGCGTTTGTGTGCATCGACA
>NC_051413.1:9846973-9847047 GCF_015228065.2 Penaeus monodon
AAGGAACTTCGAATATCTATTTCAAAGACTGATTCCAGGTTATAATGCCTGGTGTTACTTGCAACTTGCATGTA
>NC_051413.1:9847100-9847289 GCF_015228065.2 Penaeus monodon
AAAGCAAAGAAACATCTAAGTGATTGATGATTAGTTGCTACACGACTTTACAACATCATTACGATAATTATCGCCACCAGTCTCTTAATCATCAATCAGGCCTAATTATCATCGCTAATATGTAATTTGTCGTTATCCATCACAAATCTTTCAATTTGTCAAATATCCTTTAGAACTGGAGAAAATTTG
>NC_051413.1:9847337-9847474 GCF_015228065.2 Penaeus monodon
AGGACGGCACGTTTCTATGCATTCATCAAACGCATGAATACAGAGTCTTTTCAATCTTGCGTACAGCACAGTATATGGACCAACACCTGCTTCTAAGGGTGAAATAGAACAGCACTGAATTGCACGAATTCAGAAAT
>NC_051413.1:9847657-9847728 GCF_015228065.2 Penaeus monodon
GTATTAGATGATAGTAGTGATGATGTGTGTAAATGATGATAGTGTTTTTGTTTACATGAATGCGTTGGTAT
>NC_051413.1:9847808-9848208 GCF_015228065.2 Penaeus monodon
AAGATATATTTATTTGTTTTTGTTTTTTTCTAAAACCATCATCCCAATATTTTTTTTTCCGAATACAATACACAGCAAACCAAAGCCAAACTTTTCCTCTCAGAACCAATGTTATGATGAGCACAACACGCCTTATATAGCTACAAACTATTATGCTCGAGTTACCTTCAGAAATCAGATGAAATCCCCCTTTGACTTATATTTAAATCTAATTTGAATCTAAAAATCTATTTGAATCTATGGTATGAATAACAGCGAATCTCAGCATATTTTGTCAAACATCCTGTTCATTACGCTTATATGAGGTCGTGTATGCAAATTGTGGATTGACTTTCAATGAATATTTGGTTTATATCTATGCTTTCTCCTTTTTATTTTCCTTGTACCTTATTTGTTATTC
>NC_051413.1:9848723-9849250 GCF_015228065.2 Penaeus monodon
CAAATGAAGGAATTCGCAGCTCAGAGTTGTCAAAGCCCCCCGTGTTATCTCCCTGTGTTGTTTCCCTAACAAGGCCCGGACAACAAGCCATCGGCGGAGCAAACGATCCGGGAGCCAATTAGCCGACGAGGAAGCAGGTGCTGCAGGTAAACTATGGGCTACCCAGGAGGCTCGTTGGCTGGCTTGTGGACAAGGAGGGAGAGGGGATAGCATGGAGGTCTTTCTTTAATTTCTAATATTTTTTTTCTCTCTCTTTCATTTTTGGGTTTTAATCATTTACATCTAGGATGTTTTGAAAGGTATGTGCAGACATGGACAAACTCTGAAAATCACTCACACACGTATACAAACAGGCTCTGAACGAACAAAAACATATTACACACTCCTTGTTATTCCGTTTTTCTTGTTAAAAATGTTAAACATGTTCGCAGATTACGTTCCTAGAATATGCATATAACTGAACACACCAATTTTATGGCTCATGAAATCCTCTTATGTAGAATAATGAGACCATCTTGGAAATGTGT
>NC_051413.1:9849854-9850164 GCF_015228065.2 Penaeus monodon
CTCCACACATAACAGAATTATCTATTCCACGTGCTCAGCAATATAAATAATTCTTCCCCTTTTATTAAATTCTATTCCCCGCATGAGATGAGTTTTGCATGAAGCGAAGTGACAGAATTTGTGCCATAGTTAGAACATTATTCAAATCATACCTTTAGTTATTGAATGAATGGGACTGAATGAATGACTATTGCCTTTCAGCTCCTATGCAGAAGGGATAACAAAATGAAGTCCATTGATTTTGGTTCGAAAAAAAATATGGAGAATCTTGTGTCTTTTGGTAATTATGGTATCGGTTCGAGGTGGCAGA
>NC_051413.1:9850823-9851275 GCF_015228065.2 Penaeus monodon
GTTGTGTAATTTACATTTTCATACCTTTACAAAATAGTATCATGATTTGTTAATAGTATTTCTTGCAATAGAAAATAATTTATTTGCATTCACTGGAGAGAGAGAACAGAATTGGTATAAATAGGTCGCGAATAAGTGGTCAGAGTTACCATATCTAAGTATAAGATGATTGTGGATAAATAGAGTGGTTAATTATCAATACAGATAAATAAGTATAAAAAAAAACATCATGGGATAGCTATAGAAGGAATATGCAAATACATTATATAAAAATGATAGAATATAATGGGTGGAATATGTAAAAAACAGCTTTCATGATAGAGTAGTTATAGACAGGATAAGCAAATAATTTATAGATAGAGTATATAGAAAGGGTAATAAAAAGCTTAGTTGAGGATTGTGATTAGACTTTCCGGATAAGGTAAGTAAGTGAGATTAGTACGTGGATAACG
>NC_051413.1:9851337-9851419 GCF_015228065.2 Penaeus monodon
GGATACTTTTCCATGAATATTAACATCGTAAGATAAATAAACAGAGTGTTTGTTAAAGAAAATGTGATAATACGAAAATGAA
>NC_051413.1:9851941-9852264 GCF_015228065.2 Penaeus monodon
GCGATTCGGTGCTCAAAATTCCGCCCAGAATCAACAGGGGATTGAGGCAAAATGATTTAATTAGCCTTTCATGCAACATTCATTGAGAGATCAACCCTTGGGACACGTAAAGCATAGCCAATGGTGCAGAGAGAGTCGGGAGCCAAAAGTATTAGATAACATGACTCAGCATAAATAACTTTTTTTCCGGAAATACTGTTTTTTTTTAGGGGCGGTTTGGATAACGTTATCACGAAATACGAAAAAAACAGATTTTGAAAATTGCTAATATCTCCGGTCGTGTCGTTTTCAAACCTCGTTTATAAAACTCGCTCGTGATAACT
>NC_051413.1:9852309-9852395 GCF_015228065.2 Penaeus monodon
TACTGGTAATTAAATGCGCTTTTGACTTTGAGCTGATTAATCAGAGAATGACGACTGTAATGTGAATGCCGATTGCGTAAATGACT
>NC_051413.1:9852537-9852990 GCF_015228065.2 Penaeus monodon
ACCAGGGAATAAAACGCCTGGAACTATACGAACTTTAAGGATATAAGTCAACTACATTTTTGTAACTCCGCTAGTCCTAAAATATCCGCCAGATTATAGGTAAAGCTTTAAAGAAAATTTCCCGCTAGATTTGACACGAAAATTTACTCTTGGAAATTTCAGAATTTTCTCCGCCAGATTGACATCCAAATACGCTAGATTTAGCGGAAAAATCGCCAAAATGGCATCGCTGCATAAGACTATAATCCAATTAAGCTTCATAAGATCAGCGAAAGAGGCTGAACTGCTAATTTTTTGACCCGAAACATCGAGAAAAAAAATTAATGGATAAGATTCCATGCGTTTTACTAATCCTAATCCTATTGCATTTAGCTACATGGTGGGAAATTATTTTGTGCAGCTGTGTGTAGGGAAACTCCCCCATGACACTTGAAAACGAAATCAAAATATAAT
>NC_051413.1:9853115-9853321 GCF_015228065.2 Penaeus monodon
TCAAAATATTTCCACATCGCATATGAAATACTCTTACTATCTCCTCTCCGCCACTTTGAATCCTATCTACATTAACATCTTGTCTTAACCAACGGTATATGGAGGTTCATTCGCAACATTGTCCATTGCCGTATTTAGGAACATTGCAAGATTATCTACTCTAGTTTCATACCGTGAATATTGATGCATAAACAGTGTCGCTATCC
>NC_051413.1:9853388-9853890 GCF_015228065.2 Penaeus monodon
AAGTTTGTCTTTCAATTTTTTTTTCTCCTTCTCTCTCTCGCTCTCCCTCTCTCTTTCTGTCTCTGTCTCTTTATTTTCTCTTTGAATGTCTGTATCTCACTCTTTCGCTGTCCTTTCATTTAAACCTTCTCTGTCAGTCAGTCTGTCTTTGTCTGTCTTTCAATCTCTCCACATTTATTTCGCCACTCCCTTTCTTTGTTTCCTCTCCTTCCCCCTTTCTCTCAGATCCATTTTTACCTTCTCTTCTTAAATTCACTCCTCTTTTTACGTACTGGAATTAACGCTGTCACCTTCGACTTTGTACTTCCGAAAATGGACGAGGACAATTGCCTATTTTTTTCCCCTGTCTCTGTGCAACAAATGCATTATTCGCAAGAGAACAAGTCCTGCCATTTGCGCCACGTGGATCTTGAAGAATATATATGTTGAAAAGAGGTTGGAGATGAATAAAAGAGCGCTGGGAAGAACCTGGTTTGATTACAGAGGCTTGGGTCTACTTAAC
>NC_051413.1:9854796-9854974 GCF_015228065.2 Penaeus monodon
TAAAGGAAAACGAAACTTTTAACTTGCATTGAATATTTCATCTTGCAACTTATGAGTAAGTTTTCCGAGCGTGAATTTTCATTTGGTTAATCTTGGCCAACGAAGCCTCAATCTTGCCTCGGAAATTTTGCCTCTGTATCCGGTATATAATTTTTAAACCATATGGATCGGCTAAGCA
>NC_051413.1:9856788-9857186 GCF_015228065.2 Penaeus monodon
ATATCATTATAGCATCGACATCTACAGTAACGTTACTGAAACTCCAAACCCCAATAATGTAAAACACAAAACATGTCTGGAACAAGTTATGTCATGAACTGCAGAGGTATGTAGCTTGTATTTCACACTTAGTATGCATGTTATTAATGTGATTACATACTACCTTCAGTATACCAGGAGCATAGTATTACTCCTGACATATATTATTTTTCCTGACATACTGCCTGCAGCCCCTCATGACATTAGGTGTCAAGTCAGATTATGTAACTCTAAAAAAAAGTTTGAGTGACGATGGAAATTTCTCAGGGCTTGAATTTTGATGGTGATCCTAAAGCCAAAATATTTAAATGTATATATGGGAAATTAATTATTCTTATTTATGTCTGTTTTTCGATTTG
>NC_051413.1:9857476-9857543 GCF_015228065.2 Penaeus monodon
ATAGTAATAATGATGTAGTGATATTAGATTTGATTAAGATATTTGTTTAGTTATGTTGATGTAGCGA
>NC_051413.1:9858001-9858235 GCF_015228065.2 Penaeus monodon
CAAGACCCGCCTTAAGCTTCCAATATTTCTTATGAACAAACTGATTCCCTTAAGCTATTCTTGAGGTCTTTGAATTCCTCAAGCTTCGTATTACACAGGTGTTCCTCTCATCTTAAAATTGAGATCGTTTTCCATTTCAATATAAACGTGCACCTTGGCGTTTCGCTATTCTGATATGTTATATAAAATCTTCGTTTCCTCTTTTTTGCTTCTTTTAATTCGTGTGTTCTTGGG
>NC_051413.1:9858434-9859229 GCF_015228065.2 Penaeus monodon
CGTTTACTGTGTTTTGAGATCAATTCGCTCTTTTCTCCTTTGTTCTCTCTTTCGTGTTTTTCCAAGTTGCTCTTTTTCCTTTCAATCGCCAGTTCTCTTTTCTTCCTCTTCTTTGCCCCACTTTCCTCTTCTTTCTTTTCTCTTCTTCCTCTTTCTTTTGCCTATCAATTTCCCCTCCTTTTTTCTCTTTTATTCTCTCTCTTTCTTTTTCCTTTCCACTCTACTCTTCTTCCCCTTTCGTTTGCCTTTCAATCTCTCCTTCTCTCTTTCTCCTCTGTCTTTTGCCTTTCATTCTTCCCTCTCATTGTCTTCCTCTATTGCGTCTTCTGTTTCTTTTCTCCTCCAATCGCCTTGTTTCCCTTTCTCCTCTCTGCCTCTTTTTCATTTGACTTTCAGTTCGTCATTTTGTTATGAAACTTCATTTACACCACGTCTTCTTACCTTCTCTTTCTCTGATCTATCCTCTTCTCTGTTCCCTCTTTTTATTGCCTTTCGATTTTCCCTCTTCATCCTCTTCTCTACCCCTCTTTGCTTTAGCTTTCGACCCCTTCCCTTCTTCATCTTCTTCTTTGCCCGCCTATCCTTTGCCTTTCAGTGTTCCCTCCCCTCTTCATTCTCTTCTCTGCCCCCCCCCCTCCTTTTCATCCTCTTTAGTAATGAAAGCTAAATGAAAAAGTCCTTTAGCTTTCAATTCTCCATCCCCTCTTCATCTTCTCAGTCCCTCTCTCTTTTAGCTTTCAATCTTGCCACCCTTCTTATTCCTCTTCCCTACCTCTTTTTATTTAAGTTTTCACT
>NC_051413.1:9859265-9859865 GCF_015228065.2 Penaeus monodon
TTTCTTTTAGCTTTCAATCTTCCCTCTCCTCTTCATCTTCTCTGCCCCTCTTTCCTCTCGCTTTCAATCTTCCTTCCTCTCTTCATCCTCTTCTCAGCCCCCTCCCTTCTTCATCCTCTCTCCTACCCACTTTTCTTATAGTTTTCAATCTTCCCTTCCCCTCTGCATCCTTTTCCCTACCCCCTCTTTCTTATAGCTTTCAATCTTCCCTTCCCCTCTTCTTCCTCTTCCCTACCTCCTCTTTCTTTTAGCTTTCAATCTTCCCTCCCCCCTCTTCTTCCTCTTCACTACCCCCTCTTTCTTTTAGCTTTCAATATACCCTTCCCCCTCTTCTTCCTATTCCCTCCCTTTTTCATCCTCTCCCCTACCCCCTCTTTCTTATAGCTTTAAACCTTCCCTTTACTGCCCCCTCTTCCCTACCCCCTCTTTTTTTTTTCCCTTCGTGTGCCCCTTTCTCCACCTGGCGCTGCGTTGTATTGCTCGAGGCATTATATAAGGTATCCCAACGAAGGCAATAAAGGAGAGAGAATCAGCTGGAGCTTCTAAGGTCACCAACTGCGAATCAAAACTGTGTTCGGGGTCAGAGAGTATGTAGTATCA
>NC_051413.1:9860726-9861441 GCF_015228065.2 Penaeus monodon
GCCACCTTCACCACCTTCCCTTTCCCCACTCATTTTCCTCTCCCTAAGTCCTCGTCTCTTTGTTCTTTGAGGAGACATGTGAAAGAGAGAGAGAGGGGGGGGGGGGTACTTGGGTCCATTAGGAAAATACTGAAGCAAGTATGCTGATATGTATACTGTATATTACCAGAAAAAGAATGGGTATTTGGGTGGGGTGGAAAGTGTTTCTTTAATGTAGTTTCGGAAGGAAATGTATTAACGTGTTATAATTTGTAAAATATTTTTGTATCTTGTTACTTGGAGAATTGTAAGATGCTTGTAAGTGAAAAGTTAAGAGATATACCACGAGAAAGACATAACTGTATGTTATATTCCAGGAAATATAATAAATTAGATATGTCGCTATATCAGCCTTTAGGAAATACACGAAAAACGAAACAACCTTTTAAAACGAAAAAGAAAGTAAAAATGAAGTGTCAGCGAAGGAATCTCTCGCCGACAGACAAAAGCTTCTGTGCGCATTTCGCTCTTCATTATTTTTATTTTCTTCTTCATTACATACTTCCTTTGCTATCGTACAACTTTTTTGTTTTTGTTTTCTTATGTTTCTTTATCTTTGTTTATATTTTTGGGGCATTTTAGTTGTTTGGATTCGTTTCTGTGTATATTTTATGCGATTTTCGTAGTCGGATTAAGATTTTGGTTCACATAGATTACATTTTAAAGATGCATACCC
>NC_051413.1:9861868-9862843 GCF_015228065.2 Penaeus monodon
TATGAAAGTATAGACAGATATGCAGATAAAAGCGATCCTCTACAGTGCCTGCGCAAAAGCCAGAGGAAGTAAACAGATTTTTATTCGTCTGCCTTTTTCTAGCGAGAGAACCACAAGCCAACATTATTAAACCAGCGCTTTGGACTAATGAGCAGCATGATTCAAAAGATGCAAACCGCCAAATCACAAGATCTATAAGAGAGGTACTACTTTATGCAGCGGAAGCACACGGCGAAGATACGGCGAAGGTACAGCGGAGGTAAAACGCGAAGCGAAAGAGAGAGTGAAATATCAAGGAAAAATTTCCATTTTTCTTCTGTCCTTCTTCCTCTTCTCTGCTTCCACTCTTTATGTGCGTCTGTCTCTTCTCCTCTATCCTTCTTTCTCTTCCCCGTTCTCTTTTATGCCCCTTCCTCGCTTTCTGCTCTTGTTCCCTATTTCCGCATCATCCTCTTCATTTATGACTTTATATATCCTTCTTTCCCCCCTCTTCTTTGCCTCTTCCCCTCCTCTTCTCCCTCTTCCCCTCTTCCTCTAATCCCCTTTCTTCTCATTACTTCTTCACATCACTTTTATCAACTTCATTACCCGTTCGTCAATTCATACGTCTCACGGATTTCTCTGACCATAAATTAAATGACAGATCACATTAAAATGATCCCGGATACACGTGCATTCTGAAGGGGTAGAAGGGGAGAGGGGGTAGAAGGGGAGAGGGGAGAGGGGCTAGAAGGGGAGAGGGGGAGAGGAGGTAGAAGGGGGTAGAAGGGGGAGGGAGGGGGTAGAAGGGGAGAGGGTGAGAGGGGGGAAGGGAGAGGGGAGAAGGGGGGGGAGAGGGGTGGAAGGGGAGAGGGGGTAGAAGGGGAGAGGGGAGAGGAGGTTGAAGGAGAGAGGGGAGAGGGAGAGAGGGAGAAGGGGATTGGGGAGGAAGATCTAAAGAGATATGGGTATATAGCAAGACGTAATGATCAGTGA
>NC_051413.1:9863444-9863598 GCF_015228065.2 Penaeus monodon
TTTACTTTGTTTTTAGTTTAAGTTCAGTAAATAGGAGAGCCCTGCAAGGGAGACCATCGGAAATTAGAAAGAATATTGGATTCGGCAGTAATGGTCCAAACTATGTGCTCTCGTAATAAACAAAAATGATACATTTTTGTAAGAGCTGATTTAG
>NC_051413.1:9863982-9864068 GCF_015228065.2 Penaeus monodon
CACAACTGAAAGAAATGATGTTGTAATATCGTGAAAGTTGGCGGATAAGCCCGTAGAGTTTTAATGATTTCATTCTACCAAAGACT
>NC_051413.1:9864237-9864333 GCF_015228065.2 Penaeus monodon
AATGGGTGAGTAAGACAAATTCAGTGCCAAGCGAAACCTTCATTTCCCTTCGGTATCCCCCCCCCCTCTTTCTCTCCCTCGAGGGTCGTCGAGGAC
>NC_051413.1:9868938-9869200 GCF_015228065.2 Penaeus monodon
GGCGAGAAAAGCAGATTGTGAACCACAAACATTAATCTTTGGGAACGAAAGACTGCTTCCCAAAAGTCAGTGATGTATAATTCGACTTCTTCCTCATATTTCATCGGCTTTATAAACGTATCTGTATCATAATGTAGTCGATAGCAGTTGTTATGAAAAAAGTAAATGTATTTTTCGTGATCTGATATATAATATTTTGATGATAATTATGCTAATGTGTTTTGTATTGCGATTTTATGTAAAGTCTGGTATGCTGTAAAGT
>NC_051413.1:9869422-9869553 GCF_015228065.2 Penaeus monodon
ATATGCCTATGTAATCTCTCTAAATATATTGGTACCTATGATAAATATAAATTACTATCAATATTCTAAACTACTGTTAATTATTCACATCAACTTTACTGTTGTTTTCCCAACTGTTGATCTTTTTCTTT
>NC_051413.1:9869681-9871009 GCF_015228065.2 Penaeus monodon
TACACATTTCTGAACTTTCTTGCAGTTGCATGATAAAGCTATAATGCATCGCTCGGAAATAAGAATTAGGGACAAAGTCAAATAACCTTTGTGAATAAAAATGGCGATTGTGAAATCATATCAGATTATTCTAGCTACATGAGTCCAACAGAGACATTAATGTTGCAAAAGGCAGGAGTGGAGACGAAAATTGCAGAATTTCTTCCAAAAATTTCTTGTTCATTTCTGTTTTTGACTAAAGTTATTTTCCAACAGAAATGGGTGATTACGTTGAAATTTTCTTGATGATTTACTTATTCGGTCGTCAGTAAATGATGTAAACTATCAAGTTATGATCATATGTTCCGACCGGATGTGCTAACTATAGCAAATATATATAGGTTTAGTATTCTCTGGATGACAAGTACCAGCTACTTATAATTGCATTCTCGCTATCTTGAGGATGTTCAAAGTGCGTTTTTTTTCTTTGTTATTGTAAAAAAAAAAATGATTGGACTTTTTATTCACTTCTTTGGTAGTTATTCATAACCTGTTGTGCTAAATAATACGTAAATTATTCATTTAAAATTTTCTTATTTCCTATATTTTTTTCAGTTAATGCAAAATCAAGCTGATAGATTCCTTCCTTGCTAATTTCCTAATCATTAGAAACAACGTCCATTCTCTTTTCTCCCGTGGACACCTTTGTCACTCACTACGGAGGGGAGCAAATCATCACATAATGCAGCAGTTTATTTATATTGATAGCAAGCATAGTGTTGAGATGGCAAGATAAAGCATGCTGGACCAGACCATAGCTTGCTTGCATTTCTCGTGAAAAAGATGCGCGTATAATCATCTAATCATTGTAAAGATTAATGTAATCTAAGTGTAAGGTAATTCACTCAATCGTTTAGAATTACTTTTATATATTTCTTACTAGTAGACACAATGAAACATGAGAATTATGTTATTCAATATACGTTTCTCGTTGGTTTCTTCCGTTTTCTGTTGTGTGGTGGTAATGGGATACTGATTTTTATTGTCGTTTCTGATGCTATTTAGGTATACAAGGGGTCGTTCAAATGTAATAAGGTAAGTTTTATTTTCTTATTTTATGGGACATTTCACAAAATTGTTTTAACCAACTAGTTGTATTTTGATTTATTTAAATAATATTTGAAATTTTATGGATTGTTTGATTTTTTATTGTCCAATTTTTATTTTATTTAACTGTACCACAGGACATTACTACGGAATTTGCTACTTCTATGTAAACTGCCCATTTGGTCTGGTGTAATATCAGCCTGAGACGTTACATGGACCCACCCCGCAGAGAGTAATAAAGA
>NC_051413.1:9871169-9871628 GCF_015228065.2 Penaeus monodon
AGTAAGAGATGACGAGAGCGAGCAATAAAGGAAAGAACGTACCATCTAAAAGTGCGTCTTTGATTTTCCTTCTGCCTCTACTTCTACAGGGGATCAAATCGGACCCAGGACTGTGCGGAACCAACTCACGTTTGGTGTAGAATTGCATTTTTGTTTTTGTTTTTCTATTGTTTTCTTATATCCTTTTCTTTTAAAGGTTTTGTTTCACTGGGTGTACTTTTGAAGTATTTATATATTTTGATGGTATGTTTAGAATGAATATCTCATACTTTATTTATTTTATGTCTTAGTAACCAATTTATGTAATTTTACTAATTCAGTTTTGTCTGACTACTGATCGTTTTGCGTTATTGATTTTTTGTTTTTATTTACTAATTCTCATTTCATTCGAAGTGACATGCTTGCACTGTCTCGAAAAAGACAGTGGATGTGTGGTTTCTCGGGGATGCACTCTGCGTG
>NC_051413.1:9872886-9873110 GCF_015228065.2 Penaeus monodon
AATCAACAAGCTACTCGCATCTATTCAAAAGTGACGGATCAAAGTTGATTAGAGAAAGCCCAGTGCAAGTAAAACTAGTCGATAGGTTTTCGTTTCTTTTAGCCCTTTTTTTTTACTCTATGATGATGATTGCTAGCCTTACCATTATTATTTTTTCATCTATTTTTCATTTTCGGTGGGTGGGTGGGGGTGGCGGTTAATGTATGCGCCCAAAACTCATCCCA
>NC_051413.1:9873390-9873548 GCF_015228065.2 Penaeus monodon
ATGAACCCAAATGCAAAGTTCTTTGTCATAAATGTAGAAAAATATACAAATAAGAAGGATGATCTTACTTCTTTAGATTAATTCAAATCCATTTCGTATCTTTTTTACACAAAGATAAGTGACATTCATTTAATTGTTTGTATCCATTAATTGATTCC
>NC_051413.1:9873580-9873990 GCF_015228065.2 Penaeus monodon
TGTCTCGCCATCGAGGGAAGCTAAAGGGGTTCTCTGATGGGGAATAATACATGATAAAATATCGTTTGCATATTTATGGCTGTGATTTAGAAGAGAGTGTATGTTTAAATGAACGTATATTTTATTAACGTAATGTCTCTTTGGTGATTTACAGAAAAGGAGTGTATGTATTATGAATTCAGAAAAGTTATCACATTATTATTTACAAAAAAAGAAGTCAATGCATTAAATTATAGAAAAGAAAGAGGTATATGATAACTTAAGGAAAAGAAGTTAGTACATTATGATTTTTACAAAAGATGTTCATTTTTATGATTTACACTAAAGAAATCAAACCATGATACATTATTCTAAATTTGTATCATATATTAAATCCTATCCACATTTGTGTTTGGTGAGAGAAACTGGAT
>NC_051413.1:9874030-9874356 GCF_015228065.2 Penaeus monodon
TTTCTCTATCTATTTATTCATTTACAATCTATTTTCAAACATGTACCTAACTACAACTGCAAATCATTTTCCACGTCAGATTCAGGTGGCAAGGGAGCCAAGCCTTCACGCCAGGACACGTAATGACGTAACAAGTAATCCAGCTTAATAGAAAAAGAAACTGAAAATAAAGGGAAAACGCTGTAACGAAGGAGAACTACCAAGAAAATATTTCCTCATTTATTATCTTTAAAGCTGTAAATTCTCTCTCTTGATTTTACAAAGATTTTGAATTATGAAAATCTCCATTCATAATAGATAATGATTTTTTGAGAGATAGATAGAAT
>NC_051413.1:9874483-9874648 GCF_015228065.2 Penaeus monodon
CGTGAAAATTATTAATAAAAAGACCCGAGCAAGAACAGCAAATCATGTTCCTCTTCACAAATTACATACGATTCAAGCCCTCAGGTCAGAGAGCATACTAGCTAGCATCTAACTTAGAAAGACAGGGGAAAAATGAGGGAAAAAATAATAAAATGGAAGAAAACA
>NC_051413.1:9874688-9874872 GCF_015228065.2 Penaeus monodon
GAAATTGAGTTGCAATTAAAATATTTATTTGTTATTTTTTTTACTTCAAAGCGAAGGATGTGATTAGCAAGAGTAAATAATTAGATATTATTCACTCCAATCTTTTCACTTATTCGCTTCACATTCAAAACGAGAATCTGAGATGTTCCAGTTTAATGATCCTTCACACGATAGTTACTGGAAA
>NC_051413.1:9875670-9875913 GCF_015228065.2 Penaeus monodon
AATCAATACAACTTATATCTAAGAATACTACATTTAATCACCAATATTAATCCACGTTGTACATAATGGACCCGATGTATCCAGAACAGCCACGAGACAAGTAATAAAACGAGACAGAGTTCATTGTGATAAAAGTAGAAAAATATACAAGTGAGAAAGGATGATCTCTAGTTTTCTGGATTAATCCAAATCCAGTTCGTGTATTTTTTACACAAAGATAAGTGACATTCAGTTAATTGTTTG
>NC_051413.1:9875964-9876444 GCF_015228065.2 Penaeus monodon
GGCTCATCACCGAGGGAAGTTGAAGGGGTTCTCTGATGGGGAATAATTCATGAGAAAATATCATTTGCATATTTATGGCTGTGATTTAGAAGAGTGTATGTGTTTACATGTATGTATATTTTATTTACTGAAGGCTTACCACATAGTTAATCTAAAGTACGCGCTGTCTCTTTGATGATTTATAGAAATGAGTGAATATATTATGTATCAAGAAAAGAAGTCATTACATTATCATTCACAGAAAAAAAGAGTTAAATACGGTATGATTTATATAAAAACGTCAATGTATTAAATCATACTAAAGTAATCAGTACATTATTATATTCACAAAAAAGTCAGTACAATTATTCAGATGTTCAAATGCTTTATGACTTAAACAAAAGAAAACAAAACATTATGATTTATGCAGTCAATACATATTCTAAATTTGTCCCATATATTAAATTATATTCATAATTGCGTTTAGTATCAGGAATTGGA
>NC_051413.1:9876530-9876856 GCF_015228065.2 Penaeus monodon
TATACATGTGCCTGCCAACAACTGCAAATCCTTTTCCAATTTAGATTCGGGGGACAAGGGAGTCTAGCTTTCACGCCAGGACACTTAATAACGTGACGAGTAATCCAGCTTAAATAGAAATAAAGATAAAAACAAAGAAAAAGGACGCTCTAACGAAAGAAAACAATTAAGAAAATACTTTTTTTCTCCTTTTTCGCTTTTTGTATAACATTTCTTTACTATTATGGTTTCGATTTAAAAATGTATATTTTCTCATATCATCTTTAAAAATGTAAACACTGTGAAAATGAGAGTGGTCAGATGTCTTTAATGTCAAGTCCCCAACA
>NC_051413.1:9877169-9877622 GCF_015228065.2 Penaeus monodon
TCATAGAAAAATACAAATGTCCATTCATAATAGATAATGACACTTTTTTCTCCTTTTTTGGGGGAGACAGAGACAAACGGTAGAAAATAGAATAAAAGCTAATAATCAATACACAGGCCCTAGCAAGAACAGCAAATCATGTTCCTCAAGCCCTCACGTTAGAGAGCCTACTAGCATGACAAGCAATCCAGCTTAAAAAGATAGAGAAAAATGAGGAAATGATGATAAAATGAAACAAAACATGCAATAGAATCATATACATGTTTCTTTAATTGTTGAAAAAAAATCTTATCGCAAATGAAATTATTTCTGTTTAATGCAAAAGCGAAGGATGTGATAAGCAAGAGTAAATTACAAGTTTTTATTCTCTTTAATCTTTTCACTTATTCGCTTCAAATTCAAAGCGAAAATCTGAGATGCTCCAGTTTAATGAGCCTTAACGCGACGTTTACT
>NC_051413.1:9877895-9878008 GCF_015228065.2 Penaeus monodon
GCGTCCTGTCATGACAGCAGCCGCATTGGCTCAGAACCATTATTATCAAGTGCCTTGCGACCTCTTCATTCCTGGAGTTTTATTTATCTATTTTTTTTTATCTACTCTACCAT
>NC_051413.1:9878181-9878283 GCF_015228065.2 Penaeus monodon
CATCCCTTTGAAATGGATAACAAAGCACTACTAGCAAGTAAAAATATAAATAACTTAACGGGAACGGGAACATAAAACACGGACTTAAGCTTTGAAAAAGTT
>NC_051413.1:9878866-9878956 GCF_015228065.2 Penaeus monodon
AATAAAAAACCCTAAATAAGTTAAAACAATTTTATAAAGGGGGGGGGGGATTCTTTGTTAAAATAATATAAAAACGTTGAAGTCATGAAT
>NC_051413.1:9880181-9880389 GCF_015228065.2 Penaeus monodon
TCGGAAACCTCACACCATATTTTTACCTTGTCCTTCTAAAAACTTTCTTTTACGCCCTCAAGTTTTATTTTTCAATTTCTTTTAATGAGGACACAAGTTTCACTTTTTTCATGCAATAATAAAAAAAACAGCTTTAGTGCAAGACAAACGAGATATAAACTAAAGTCTTACCGCCAAACTCTTTGGTTGTTTACAGGGATGAATTCGT
>NC_051413.1:9880457-9881048 GCF_015228065.2 Penaeus monodon
TATATTTTAATGAAATCTTTGTATTTTTCCTTGGTTACAGAATCTTGAAATGTGTATCAACAAGTTTTGGATTTTATTTTTGTATTTGGAATGTTAGTTTCACGTGGAAATTCCGGCCAGCGTTCCGAAAGGCGGGATACTTAAGGTATTCGCCAGCCGTAGGGTTGTTAACACCTGAATTCTGGTTGCAGTCATTGGCCAAGGCAGGGTTATCCTCGGCTACAGCATTCGATTGAGTAGTCTCTTTCATCAAGTTATTTATATATATTTTTTGGAATTTGCATTTGATTATCCTAAAAAAAGAGAGAATTAAATGAAAATTTACGGTTTGTCAATAATTCTAGTATTGATTGAATCATAGAAAAGTCATACAACATTCTTATAATAAGACCAGTATTTTGACCATACTTCTGAATAGTTTTATGCTTATTCAGTTGATATTTTGAGATCATGCCCCGGTACCGTTTTCAGGAGAGCTATCTTTCCAATGAACTCTTAAGGTGTGGCTGGCAAGATGCCAGATGACACCACCGGGGCAAATTACCAGGTGAAGCAAGCTTTTATATTTGAACCTACACATCATGTAGATAG
>NC_051413.1:9881336-9881841 GCF_015228065.2 Penaeus monodon
TCGCTTCCATTTCAATCTTCAATTTTCCTTCCCCTGGGTATGTCATAAGCACCTGATGGCAGATATCACTGACCTCATATACCATCGAACACCGAGGCAGCACATGTGCCTAGAAGAGAGGCAGTGGGCAGCTAGTCGAAAGCAGGAGAGTGCCACCCCTGCAGAGCACCATGGCACAGCTGGACAGTAAAGGACTTTGCCGAATGCCGTGCTGTATGCAACACTTTTCATCCTTTTTTTAGCGGAACACAACTTGCCGTTCAGGTAATCTATACTAATAATGAAAATGTTATATTATTCCATGATAACGTATATAGCCTGTAATGGAGAAATTTAATAAATCAAAAGCAAGTGTACCCCAATATTGCAATCTTGTTAAGTGCTCATTGATTATTGTTTTGAAATATTAATATATTTTATTCCTTCACCTTTCCAGTCTGTGTGATGACCTTCTGGAGCTGAACAGGAAAATGTTTTCTGATCTCGCTATCGCAGCCCAGATGGC
>NC_051413.1:9881895-9883330 GCF_015228065.2 Penaeus monodon
GTTCTTAAATTACCAAAGTTTGGGGGAAGAAATTGGCAAGAAATTGACAAGCAAACTCAAAAAAAAAAAAAAAGCATGAGACTTGGTTGTCAAGTATTTTGACAAGTAAAACTATAAAATTCAAACGGCCATCACTGTTCAAGCTGGAAATGATGGATTATCTGGAGAGTCTCTTTTTAACCTAATCCTTATCCTCCCCTAAGTAACATGGTTGGCTTTGCTGCTGATGGAGCATTCAATATCAAGGGTGCTCTAAATAGTGTGAGCAGCAGATTGAAGGCACAGATGCCAGTATAACAATTTTCAAGTGTGCAGCTGACAGTATACATTTAAGTTCCAGCGAAACGGCAAAAACGCTTCCCCGAAACTGTGAGCACTTGATTAGAAAGGGTTTTCTGCCACAGTGTTAAAAGAAAATATGAATTTCAAGAATACCAGGCATTTTGTGGTGTCAAGCCTCATAAGTTGCTCCACCCATGTGCAACAAGATGGCTTCCTTTAGCACAAGCTGTGGAACGGGTGCTCGAGCAGTGGCAACCACTTTATTTTAATGGCATTCGATTAGAAAAAAAGGCATCTGTTGACAAAATTTGCGAGGCTCTTGATAACAAAAAAATTGAATAACAATAAATTATTTTATTTTTTAAAATTACATCTTACCACACCTCAGCAAGGTAAAATTGATATTTGAATCAAAAGGACCAATCCTTCCTTTGGCTCACGAAAATGTCTCAAATTTATACTTAGATATGCTAAATAATTTCTGTCAGCCACCACTACTACTGGCAATGAAACTCAATAAAATAGATCCTTCCGACCCAGCAATACATCTGCCAGTTCAACAAGTATACCTTGGCGAGGATGTCCACAGCCTCTTCCAGACACCCCAATACCAAAACCACAAACTGATTACAGAGATAAAAATCACATGTAGAACCTTTTAAATAAGAGTCTGTGATGAAATCAGAAAGAGGTTTGATCTTAATAATTCTCTATGGGTAATGACATCCGAATATAAGATTTACTATTCCATCGTTAACGCAGTTGGCCAAAGAAGTCCCAAGGGTTAGTAATTATGATTTGCAGGCATGATGATGATGTTATGCAAACACTCGCAGATCAGTGGCCAGATATTGCATAGGAAATATTTCCAGAGCAATATAAAATCCAAAGTGTGAAATTAAAACCTTTTATGACTTTTTTTTTTTATCAATTAAGGATTCCTTGGTAATTCAAAATATGAACGCCTCGTGCATTTTACACTTGACGTTCTGCAAATACCGACATGGAAAAATTATACTTCAAATTTGAATTTGATAAAAATGAAAGAAAGGTCAGAATTGAAATTAGAAACCATACGATCAGTTATTCATTTAAGCGAATATGCAAGACTTAAAGAAACGAAATCATACGAAGATATGGTTTCCCTTATTTA
>NC_051413.1:9883675-9883812 GCF_015228065.2 Penaeus monodon
ATTTTGATGAATTTTAAAATGTTTTTCTGTTGTTGTTTTCTAATAATAAATCCATAAATTCTTTCTGCTATACTAGTTCCCCCAGAAATAAACCCCATTCCTATTATGGAAAACGACGTAAATGACGCAACCGAAAA
>NC_051413.1:9884102-9884229 GCF_015228065.2 Penaeus monodon
TGGGCACTAGTAAACATGATCAATATAAAGGAAGAAAAAAAGGATAATTAAATTAAAACAAGTAATATGAACAAAGACAATGGAAAACAGTAACTTATGCTGACTATAATACTCAACTTGTTAACGA
>NC_051413.1:9884424-9884548 GCF_015228065.2 Penaeus monodon
GAAATTGCATTATTTAGCAATGCTAATTTTAGAAGAGGCTTAAGCGTCCAGACTTCTTACAAGTGTTTTGTCTTATCAGTTTATCTTAATGTTCGTATCTTTCTTGCTTGGTATCTTAATCCTT
>NC_051413.1:9884570-9887971 GCF_015228065.2 Penaeus monodon
CTGCGGTGTATTTAATGCTTTTATTTTTGAGTACCGAATTTTACTTTTCTAGCAGATATAAGTGTTCTATTTTGTTTGTGTTTATGTTGTGGTTGCATTTAGTAAAGTATTTTCTTTAACATTTTGAATCTAATGCAAGAGTAGTTACTGATCTGCTTTGTGTACCGAAATACTAGTTTGTGCATAGGCTCACCCGATGTTAACGAGTGTGCCAGTAATCACCATTTCCTAATTAGGTGTTAAATCACTGCAGCGTTTGTGATTACACGTTGTTTGTGATGCAGTGATAATTGAAAATGTGAACCCGGTAATGTTACTTGTGCTTAAATGTCGAATTCATGTATGTGATCATGTTTGCGTTCATAATTACAAAATACGTGTATGCGGTGTCAGTGGTTGTTTGTGCCCATTGTGTGTTAATATCTGAGCGTATACATAGCCATTAATAGTGCTTATCTTCATATTTTAAGTGTTCGTGTTTAATGAAAGATCGTGCATACTTATCCGATTGCTATGGCGATAAAGTGTATCTAGTAACTTAATTAACAGTACTATTGCTGCTTACTGGTGTTGCGTACGTGATTAACGTTGATGCATTTGATGTAATTACATGTAAAGTACGTGCATGTGTGTTTTCCAGGGATCGTGCCCGTGCTGTGTATCCAAATGTTCATGTGGCTTGAAAGTGTGCTTTCCGTAGTGACTTATTGTGCTTACTGTGTTTAACGGGAAGTAAATACTGTGCGTGTGATAACTATACTTGTTTTTATTTGCTGTGATTACTAAAGTGAATTGCGTACGTGCATGGCGGAGATTAATAACAGTGCCTATATTAACAGTTCTTATCAGTATAGTGTTGTAAGTACCTAACATTTCAAGGTTGTGCTTACATGATAGAGATACTGGGGGTGGGATACATTAATTTTATTGTTTCTCTGGAGTTTAGCAAGTTACTCGCCAAGATCGTGAAGGGGGGAGGCGATAAGCGGGAACCACTGCAGGAGGAACAGTTAGAGTAGCAGGAGGAGCCTCTTGGTGCCCCTGGAGTGGAGCTGGCATCGATGCATCAGGACATAACGCTTTACGACGAGCTCGTGAGGAGGCTTGTTCATGTTACCCAGAAGTTGCGAGAATACAAGGCAAAGAATCTCGTCTGAAGGCCGTACAGGAACGTGATTGCCCCACAGCTTCACCGCCACCGCCTGCCCCATCCCCATCTATAATATGGTTTTGGAGGAGTGGCAAAATCGGCAACTGATGCGACTTTCATCCCGGCCAAGCGGGCATCTTGCAAGGGTCCTGGAGACCTTATTGTTAACTCGCGTACGTTCGATGGTATTCGTGAGTGGGCCATGTTCAAGACCCTGTTAAGGAGGAAATTTCGCGGCACCTGCTTCTCTACAGATTTATTTACGATCCTGAACGAGTGCAGAATGAAAACTACAGGGACCACAAAACTTCTTCCAGCAGCTAGAGGGGATTGTATATTAACGAGTGCAGGATCACTCTGATGTTATTGGCAACCCTGAGCCCCTTTTAAGAAGGGACTTTGGCTTGGCGAGTACCGTACCATTAACGACGAGCTGCCGTTGGATAGACTGGTGGAGATATCGCAGCAGATCTGGAATACCTGCACTGGTGCCGTTATCACCGCTTCGTCTGGCCTGTTTTCGTTGCCAAAAGGACACTTGGAAGGATTTCCCCTTTCCTCCACCCTCTAACGGAAGCGCCCCCATTGACGGAAGAACCTGCAGATGGGCAACAATATGCAAGGTCCAGGAGCCATCGCCCTTAACTCCCTCAACCCTCAACTCCAGTCCACGCCTAGGCTGGTCGATGGTGAGAATGATTTCATGCAGGATGCTTAATGCCTTCATTGACACGGGCTCGGAGGCAAGTCTGCTGAAACAGCTCTCTTATAGTAATTGCCCCTTCACGAACTATGGAATCTTGGAAGCTACTTCAAGAGTGCCTCTTGCTCTAACAGTTGATTGTGACATCATTTTGCAAATTAATGATAAATATATTCACCGAATCTGCATTGTTGATGCGGTTGATTTTCCAGGGAATATCATGTAAGGATTCATTGGAGCTCGCAGTAGTCGTGATGAATAGAAAAGAGGATTTATCAGTACCAGTGCTACATGCAACAACTGCACCTTCGGGTGCTCTGGAAACTCAGATGTCTCTTAAGCATCTCACAGACCACCATAAGTCTCAGCTGTGCGGGGTTCTTGCCCAGTATCCACAACTCTTTTCAGGTGATAAGTTTGTGATTGGAGAGGTCTCAGACATCGTACAAGAGACTGAGCCTTCTTCATCCGCGTGGCTGACACAAGACACCCTTCACAAGACACATGAAATGATGTTTGTATGGGAGCCAAATCATAAGGATATTTTTGATAAATTGAAGGAGCTCATTATAACTGCTCCAGTTTTTGCCAAGCCTGAATTTGATTAACACTTTGAATTACATTGATGCATCACAGGTGACTATAGGTGCATGCCTTATATACCTGATGACAAAAACGACCTTCATCCCAAAGCACACTCCAGTTTCAAATTACGTGGAGCAGAAACGAGTTGTAGTGCTGCTAACCTTGAGGCACTTGCAGTTGTGGAAAGCATTTTGAAGCTTAGATGTATGGAAGACGCTTCACGGTGCTAACAGATCATCGTCCCCTCACATGTATATTTTTCTAGAAGAGTCGTTGGAGTGCAGAACTGGCAGACTACAATTTCCAGATAGTGTACAAGCAGGGCTGAATTAATTATATTCCTGACATGCTCTCACCTGATATTGCATCCATTTTCCTCTCTTCTCCAGAGCCATATGCAATGAGGGTCGAGCAACTAAAGGAGCCTCTGTTGCATGAAATAGCAATGTTTCTAGAAGAAAGGGCGGTACCTTAGCAACGGCCACCATTGCCTCCGGATCAATTCGAATTACGAAATGGAGTCTTGTACAGAATAAGGCAGATACCAGAGCATATTATAGAGTAACTCCAGGACCCTCTGCAAGGATGCAATATAAATTATACATGCATCCCCCACTGCAGCATCTTGGTATTTACCGTGCCTTTAACAAATTGCGTGACCTCTTCTATTTCCCTAACATGCTGGGGAGACTCATAAGTATGTATCAGCTTGTAAGATGTGTCAAAAGAGTAAGGGCATAGGCAGGCATAACCCTTACAACATGTACCTGAAGCTATGCATCCCATGGAGCGTGTTAACGCAGATCTGGTCGATTAGCACAACTCTTTGTGTGGGAACAGATATGTCTTGGTTATTATAGACCAAGATGGAGGACAGACAGATGAAGGACGTGAATTCAACAACATACTCCTTCATACTGTATGTGAGGATCTAACAGTTCAAACACATGTGAAAACAGCTTT
>NC_051413.1:9888019-9889384 GCF_015228065.2 Penaeus monodon
TGATGATCTTGCAACAGTAGTAGAAGACTAGCCTCCTAGACTGGGATCAGTATATACTCCAGGCGCACTTTGCGATAAATTCTGCCATCCACAGAGCTGTCGAAGACTCTACGTAATGACAGGCCAACCAGGGCATTTCCCGGTTGGTTTGAGCAACTAGGTCACCGCAGGGGAAGATGCTCCTTGCAAATTACATGGAGCCTTGTATGTTTCAAGAAGAGCAGCACAGGAAGCATCCCGTAAGGCCACGCAGGAATATGCAGCATATCACGACTGTAACCTAAGGCTAGATCCCCTGGTCCTGTACAAGATGAATCTATCGCACACAGTACCTGAACACACTTTACGTCCCCGGTGGCAAGGGCCTGCCAAAGTCGTGAAGAAACTGGGCCATGTTAATTGCTAGATCCAGGACCTCGCGCCCCCATTTGCGGAAAGCAACTGTCACTCAAACTAGCTGCACCCATTTAAATCGGAGGAGGAGCTGACATTTTCGGAGCCGTCACCATACCATGACCCTGATTATGTGGAGCCATGGTAACTTGACTACGCAGAGATAGGTGCAACGATGTTGCTTTCACCAATACCTCTGTCCCAACATCAACGTCAGTAGTGGTAGACGTGGTGGGGTAAGGTATAATCCCCATTACAGAATGGGGAGAATAGCTGGTCCACCGAACAGTTGCCTGAGACCTCGTTTTTTAAAAAAGTGTTGGAACATTTATTTGAATTTTGGTATTTCTAATATTTTGTTCCTTTTATATTTTTATTTTTTCTAGTTGGGGCTAGCCGTGTTTCTTTATTATACTGTATGTTCTTTTAGTTGAAAAGTTTCATTTTAAGCTAAGGTATATTAAGTATAGTTTTAAGGTATGATTTTCTTAGTTTAAGGTTTTACTTCTATGTCATTTAGTTTTATTTAGTTATGGGATTTTGAGTTTGTTTTAAGATTTAGGTGTGTTTACTTTTAAGGTTTGATTATAAGTTTTTCGTTCTTAGCTTTTTCTTTTATGTTCTTCTAAGAGGTCGTGGTTCCTTGTCTTGTATATTCTTGAGGTTTGCGATCGTGTACTCGCCTGTCGTCTCATGTAAAGGATGGATATACTAATCCTCTCTCCTTTCAGACAAAATTTTGTCCTGTGAACTCCTCTAGTCTGTTGACAGTTCCAAGACTTCCCCTCGACCTGAGCGCCCAGCACAGTCGGCACCCTCTCTATGACGTCAAGGTGGCCAATCATAGGTCATAATAGGTCGGCACACGCCCGGAGGCCTGCCTAGAGAGGCCTTGTTACCTGGCCCATTACTTGGTGGGGCCTCTTGCTTAGCTGTGCTGGCCGCTCGGTGGGCGAGGGAAGGGTTGTAGTT
>NC_051413.1:9889442-9889516 GCF_015228065.2 Penaeus monodon
GACAGCAGCAGCACTGGCTCAGTACCATCTGTGGGTATTCTTGGCTGCCATGTGCGACCACTTCATCCCTTGAG
>NC_051413.1:9890056-9890229 GCF_015228065.2 Penaeus monodon
TTAATAGGATATGGACACTATTAAACATGGTCAATATAAAAGAAAAGGGATAATTAATTTAAAACAGACAATATGGATAAAAATCAATGGGAAGCAGTAAATTATTATGGCTGACTATAATCCTCAACTTGTTATTAATAATAAATGCGAAGAAGTTATTAATAGAGATGATA
>NC_051413.1:9891554-9891870 GCF_015228065.2 Penaeus monodon
GGCTAACTACAACTGCAAATCATTTTCCATTTCAGATCCAGGGAGCAAGGGAGACAAGCCTTCACGCCAGGACACGCAATAACGTGACGAGTAATCCAGCTTAAATAAAAGAAAATGAATATAAAAATAAGGAGAAGGACGCTCTAACGAAGTAAAACTACTAATAAAATATTTTCTCCTTTTTTGCCATTTGTATGTTCCTTTACTATTATGGTTTAGATGCAATATATGTATTTATTCATATTTCTAGAGCTGTAAACACTCTTTGTGGTGGTTAAACAAAGATTTTGAATCATGAAAATGTCCATTCATAATA
>NC_051413.1:9892033-9892178 GCF_015228065.2 Penaeus monodon
ACAAATTCAAATTACATAGGATTCAAACCCTCATGTCAGAGAGCATATTAGCATGACGAGTAATCCAACTTAAAAAGATAGTAGAAAAATAAGTAGTAAAATGAAATAAAACGTTCAATAGAATTATATACATGTTTCTTTAATA
>NC_051413.1:9892308-9892541 GCF_015228065.2 Penaeus monodon
AATCCTATTGCAAATTAAGTTATTTTTGTTGTTTCATTCAAAGAAAAGAATGTGATAAGGAAGAGTAAACAATGAGTTTTTATTATCTTTAATCTTTTCACTTATTCGCTTCAATTTCAAAAAGAGTGTGAAATGTTCCAGCTTAAAAAGCCTCTCTCTCTCTTCATTTTCTGTTCGTATTCCTTCTTTCTCGGTTGCCCGCTATCTCTCTATCTGCACATATATATGTACAA
>NC_051413.1:9893577-9894703 GCF_015228065.2 Penaeus monodon
GACGATCCTATCCCTAAGAGCTGTTGTGATGTAGTGATTGATTTCCTTTTGTTCTCAGACTCTCACTGGAAATAATTCTGACAGCTCAACGGTCGCTTTGAACTTCAGAAAACTACTTTCTCTACATCATGCTACTGGAAGTGATGGATCAAAGCTGATGAGATGAAGGCCACTGATCTGAAAATAAAGCCTTGATCACGCATCTATTGTTCTAAAATTGAAGCCAGGCCATCGGCTTTTTGGCCATCTTGGTTTGGCCAAAGGTGCGCAGCGAAGTGGACGAGTGATGTTTTATGTCTTGGAGGAATAGAATTGCAAGGTCATATAGCACATGATTGCAATTCATCTGGACACTTTTCCCGCTACAATCTCTTTCCAGAAGTGACTCTTTTCATTACAAGACCAAATAAGAATTTCTTCGCAACCGGAGGATATCAGGTTTTTATCCTTCCGACATTTTATCATTGATTTCAGGGACTGGACACTTGCTTTTAAGAGACTTGATGAAACTCAATTTCTTTATTAAGGAATTTACCTTCATATGAGCATTTGCTAACTGTTTCTTTAATTTTCTTATTGACTCTGATATTACATATGTATGTTCACTGGTAATAGTCTTTTTCATTTTCTTTTCGGAGGCTGACAGCTGTTCATTGGGTTTCTGCAATAGTAATGCAATTTCTAGAACATAAATACTTTCTCTATTTGTTGATGCCTTTCTCTTTATTTTTGTCTAAAAATAATAACAAAAATAAGTTAATATGTAAACGTGCTGTTTTTGAAAGCCTTTAAATAAGTGTGAAAATAGCAAAAGGAAATATAATTAAATTATTTATTTAGGCATCAAAATCTTCACAGGGGAAAAATGAACAAGACGCTTTTTATCATTCATAAGAGGTTAAAGGTTTTTCGTTGTTATCTTCAATAAAAAAAAACATGTCACTCAACTTCATCAAGTATTCAGGAAAGTTAAATATTGATGCCTCAGTATTTGGGTTTAATCTAACTTTTTGACCAGTCCCGTCGAAACAGGAATCCTCGAAATGTTGAGAGCACATAACAGAGCTGCTGGTTGTTTTGAATTCCTCTCTTCAATGCTTTATAAGCCGGTGATGGTATCTTTCGG
>NC_051413.1:9894739-9896066 GCF_015228065.2 Penaeus monodon
TTGTCATGCGATTACGTTCTTACCCTTCTCTCTAATTTTGTTATTATGAACCTTAGGATTGAACATTATATGGCAAACATTATTAATTATGATAGTATTGTTAGGGAGAATGGGCAAGTCAGCTCTCTGGATAGTCACTGCTTGATTGAAGGTAAAGTAATATCTTGCTAAAATAAATGTAACAATCTTATTTCATTTGGAATGCTCTAAAATCTCTTGAGGAGTTAATAAAGATTTAAGGCAATCAAAAATTTAATTTAAAAAATATTGTTTGATGTGTACAATCATGACTGTTATAGAAAAGACTTAAAGGACTTAATGATATATGTTAATTAATGAAAGCATATCACATAGTTAATTAAAAGTACTCTTTGGTGCTTTATAAATCAAAATAAAAGAAGTTACTACATTATTATTTACACAAAATAATTTAATACATTATATTTTATACAAAAGATGTCAATGCAATAGATTATACGAAAGAAATCAAGATATTAGGTTATCATGATTCAAAGAAAACAATCTACTAAATTATGATACATCATTAATTATCAAAGATCATGCTTAGTATACAAGTTCATCTATTCAATTTATGCAAAGAATCATGCTTTAAGATTTATGCAAAGAAGTTTATGCTTCAAGATTTATACAAAAGAAGTTCATGCTCTAAGATTTATACAGAAGAAGTCCATGCTATAAGAAGTTCATGCTTTAAATTTACCAAAGAAGTTCATGCTTGAAGATTTATACAAAAGAAACCAAAGCATGTTTTATGTAAAACAAGTTAATAATTATTCTAAATTGGTATCATAAAATAAATCCTATTCAATTCTTTTGCATTTGGTGTGAGGATATATTATATTTTTTCCTTAATTTAATTAATTTTCATTGCATTTCATGTGAGGATTTTTTATTTTTCATTTATTTTCTTTGCGTTTGGTGTGAGGAACTTTTTTTTAATAAATTTATTTTATTTTCATTTATCTTTCAGTCTATTTATCATGCAAATGATTCTCCACTTCAGATTCAGGGGACAAGGCAGTCAAGCCCTCAAGTTACAAGACACGTAATAACCTGACGAGTCATCCAACTTAAAATTAAGAAAATACAATGAAAATTAAAGGAAATGACGTTCAAAACAAGGAAAACTTGTGTTATTTGTATAATGTTTCTTTACTATTGTTTTTTGTATACGATACATGTATTTTCTCATTCTATTTATTATGTAAGTGTAAATACTCCCTCTGTGTTGGTTATACAAAGGTTTTGAATTATGAAAATGGTTATTAAAAATAGATAATAACACTTTTTCTTCTTCTTTTTTTTT
>NC_051413.1:9896124-9896488 GCF_015228065.2 Penaeus monodon
ATGACTATTGCATAGACCCGAGCAAGAACAGCATATCATGTTCCTTTTCACAACTTTTAATGATACAGGATTCAAGCCCTCACATGACCTATAATCCAGCTTAAAACCACAGGGGAAAAATAAAGATGTTAAAACGAAACAAAACATACAAAAAATCATATACTTCGTTCCTTAAATTATTATAAAAAGAATTATGGCATGAATTTTTTTTTTTTTGTTTAATTTATAATGAAGGATGTGATGAGCAAATAAATAATCTGATATTATTCTTTTTTTTTCACTTATTCACTTCAAATTCCAAAAATTGTGTGTGTGAGATGTTCCAGTTTAAAAAGCCATGACACGATATTTATTAGAACCATAT
>NC_051413.1:9896776-9897279 GCF_015228065.2 Penaeus monodon
CCAGCGTTGGAATTAATGTCTATTCTATGAATTCGCGAAAATAGTCATTGCAATGTATATTACTCTTTTTATCACGCTATGAAAGAAAAAACCCTTATTATTAGGATAAGCATTACGAAAAGCTTAGAATATAACGCTATAAATCATAATTCTTTTCCCAAAGGAAACATTGACTTCTCTCACTCATTTATAAACAATCGCATGGAAAACAATTATGCACGGAGATAATATTGCAGTGCAAAGAGGAACTCGATTTTTTTTTTTTTTTGAGATGCCAGCAATCGAAGTCTCTGCATGCAACGTGAGTGCTCTGCCATTTCTCTTCACTTTATTTATTTCCTTATATAGCTTTATGTACTTTCAGCTTTTAGTGGTTAGAGGATTGGTTGCTAGTGTATATTGATCTGTTTACTTGTTTATTATCACTATTGTTGTTATTGTTGTTATTTATATCTTACAATAAATCTACTTGCTAAATGTTTTGTTTATTTCTTAAATGATTA
>NC_051413.1:9897614-9897878 GCF_015228065.2 Penaeus monodon
TGATCAGGAATTGTGCTTGGCCTTTGAATAAACATACGCTTGAGTGAATAATATAATTAGCGTAATATTCTACATCTATGATATCGAAACTGTTCCTTCGTGTTCGTCGTGTCTGTATTGCAAAACGAGGTAGATTGAATTGCAATGGTAGCTTACGTGCAATACGTTTCATATCTAGTAACGAATTTGATGCGACATTGCTTGAGGGATGGAATGTTTCTCCTAATAGAAATGGTTTGATATTCCCTATTCTTATGTAAAAAC
>NC_051413.1:9898923-9899071 GCF_015228065.2 Penaeus monodon
CACTGAACCGTTTGGAGGTCACGGTAACACAACGCTGACATACTTATTATAAATGCACTCAGATCTGGGTAAAAGTAGCCTGAAGGGTATAAATGATCGTCCCATAATTGATTGTTCCACGTGGGTGCATACTGGTCGATCGATAAAC
>NC_051413.1:9899152-9899370 GCF_015228065.2 Penaeus monodon
AATTTCCTTCGTGGTGGTTTTAAAATCTGTGGAATGTTTTTTTTTTTTTTGCTAGGGACGTGTGTATAAGAAGATATGGTCAAGATGTTCTAAAGGTATATACTCGCAATACTTATTATTTGTTCACGTCTGGATAGATATTTGACATATAAACTAGCTTGTATTAGTAATATTCGTTGTAATAACACATGGATGATGATATGTACGAACGAGCGAGC
>NC_051413.1:9899804-9900112 GCF_015228065.2 Penaeus monodon
GTAATAAAAAATACCCTTAGAAGCGTTGTACTGTCCTTAAATGTTGCCATATACTTTTTCACGTGTTTGTGAATATGTTAAAAGTCTACATGTTAATGTGTCTTGTACACAACTCCTTATATAAGCGATCTCAGTGGTTACATCATAAAGGGGAACGTCAAAACCCTTAGAATTAAGAGGAAAATATTGCATATTTCAACCAATTTTGTATCAGATCCGTTGCTAGATGTGATACCTGTTGCACGTAAGCTTCTGTTGCAATTTAATCTATCTCTTTATGCACAACAGACACAGCGAACTGAGAAGGA
>NC_051413.1:9900329-9900402 GCF_015228065.2 Penaeus monodon
AGACAACGAAATTCTTTGTTTTATTTTATGAAAAAAATCAAGAAACTTATTCCTTTACAGCGAACTGTGAAGT
>NC_051413.1:9900562-9900661 GCF_015228065.2 Penaeus monodon
AATTATAGGTATTACGAAACTATTGTATTTTTTTTTTATTAATCAGTTCCACTTACACAACGAAATTCTTTGTTTCAGTTTATGAAAAACCTTTGAAGT
>NC_051413.1:9900715-9900866 GCF_015228065.2 Penaeus monodon
TGACGTCATTCTTGTCCTTTCCGTCTCTTTGTTAATTAACAAAGACGAAAAGTTGATAAATCTCGATCGTATTTTTTTTTTTTTTTTAAATTCAGAGAAGAATATTGACCTAGGTGGGCGGCATAACAAAGAAAGCTTTGAGGTTTGATTA
>NC_051413.1:9901116-9901309 GCF_015228065.2 Penaeus monodon
GATCATCCAACCTTTGTACTAGGAGACCTGACAGCGCGGACCTAATGAGTCATGGTAGCGACAAAAAAAAAAAAAGGAAATCTGAAGCTCGCTAAGACTTTGTTAAAACTTTGGTGAAAATGTTTCTGGCGCCATTTACCCTTTACGAGGAAATTACATTCTGGTTCGGTAAGGTTACGGGTTATTTTGACCG
>NC_051413.1:9901913-9902157 GCF_015228065.2 Penaeus monodon
AAATTTGTTGTTGATCATTGCTATATACACAAAAGCTGATGTATCATAGTTTCCTAAATGAATAGTGAGTCTCAGTGACTTCCCTGTCATTCACAAAGGCATGAATTCACTATGAAATTAAGATTAATAGAGCCATCACTTCGCCGGTTGTGTTACGGGTTAAGCTTAACGTGATATTTTCAACGATTCAGTATATCAATAATGTCGGATTAGTTAGGTCCATTCTGTGCAAAGATGGCCACAG
>NC_051413.1:9903490-9903561 GCF_015228065.2 Penaeus monodon
GGGGACAGGTGATGTTTGTCATTTTCTAATGATTTGGTATTCTTTTTCTGGTGTGTGTGTGTGGGAGGGGG
>NC_051413.1:9904058-9904253 GCF_015228065.2 Penaeus monodon
GAAGGGACATATTTCTCGATCCACGGGATATGAATAAATTTTATATCAAGACATTTAACTACTCGAACGCGGGTTAGTTGGGCATCGATTATCCCTTTTTATCGCTCGTCTTTCTTGTATTATATATTTTATCGGAGTGACCGTTTCTAATTTTGTTTTTGAGGCTGATTGGAGTAAGAAAAAGAAAGAAAGAAA
>NC_051413.1:9904297-9904932 GCF_015228065.2 Penaeus monodon
TTTTTTCTGATCGTATTTCCGTGACTGTCTTTTGATTGATTGACTTTTTTAAATCTTTTTATTTTTATTTGGTAAGTTTACGTTTTATGTAGCTTGATTTTTTTGTTTGTTTATCAGATTTATGCTTTCTTTTATTTATTATCTTTTCTCATTTTTGTCATTCAGTTCTAAACTATTACATCTCAGTAATATCTTTAGTTAAGTTGCTATTGCAGAGTTTCATATATGATTATATTCTCTCCTCATTTTCATCTCAAAGTCAACTTTACAAACTTTATTTTTTACCTTATGAATATCTAATTTCCCCCACATAACTTCTTTCGCTTTTTTAATTTTCTGCATGAGATATATTACATTATTTTCACCTTTTCTGACGCCATCCCGTGAAGTTGCAAGTGGCCATCTTAAGAAAGAAGTGAAGGATAAGAGGATCTAGTATGGGGTGTTCGATTCCTCTCCAGATCCTCTTCCTAAGACAAAATCGGATCGAAGACTGTTCACTAAACCTATTCCATGCACTTATATATTGGCAATATTCGTCCCATTTAAATATTCACGTCTTTATTGTCTTTGTAATTTTTGGATTGCTGCTTTAAATATGATCTATTTTCTATGAAGGGTAAGTTTAAGTTAAA
>NC_051413.1:9904996-9905123 GCF_015228065.2 Penaeus monodon
GTACCTTTACAAAATAACATCTTTTCGAAATGTATAATAATAGTAAAGTTCTTTCTCTCCAGATAATTCCCCTGTTTCTTAATTAGTTTTTCAGCTAACATATTCTTAAATAAAATTCTTGTATAAG
>NC_051413.1:9905273-9905384 GCF_015228065.2 Penaeus monodon
AGCAGATTCTCAGACTGCTTGATTCTTAGTATAATGTTTTTATTTTTTGTTTACTTATTTCGCTGCTTTTCTTTATTTACTGTCTATTTTACTATTTATCTTATAATTCTG
>NC_051413.1:9905655-9905872 GCF_015228065.2 Penaeus monodon
ACAAAAAAAAAAAATCGACATATAGCTTGTCAATAATTAAGATCGAAAATTCACATTTAATTGGACTTTCGAGAGAGAAAAAAAAAACACAAATAAGACAATTAGAGATTAATTAGCTAAAGACGGTAGTTTGACATACATAATTAAGACAAGGAGAAGCTGTCAAGATGACTCGATGTAAAAATTCCTTTCAAGTGACATATGGGGGAGGATTAAT
>NC_051413.1:9907293-9907440 GCF_015228065.2 Penaeus monodon
TAGTATATGATATGCAAATTCTATTACATTTTTCTTTTTACTCTGAAACACAGATGAGTGCTAAATATCTTAGCATATGTGTTGAGATGATCAATATGATACTGTGGTTATGATACTGTGATTATTGTTATTATTGTTTAGATCTTT
>NC_051413.1:9907674-9908103 GCF_015228065.2 Penaeus monodon
AAAAGGTGATACTGTTTGAGAAATATCTGCATCATTATTATTATTGATGCTGATAATATTGTCATCATCATCCCCATTACTATTTTTTTCAAATATCATCAAAATTACTAACATAATTAATAACGTATTTTTTTGTTTTATGCAGTAATGCAATTTATATCATTAACACCATTATCATTTACTTCATCATTATTATCAAAACTACGAATATCAATATCAACACCAATTTCATAATCCTTTTTTGCGTTTATACAGTCTCTTATCCCACATTGTATACATTGCAACATTGTAAGAGATTCAGGAGGACGCTGCAACGGCACTGAATCTTCCCCTTTAGGGCTATGTGTCGCGGAGTTCAACTCAGAATCTGAATTGGTAATCCGATAAAGGACACGGCGAATAAGGTATCGCGATCTGCCTCGCTTTGTT
>NC_051413.1:9908816-9908959 GCF_015228065.2 Penaeus monodon
CTCTATATAACATACCATTTCACGGTATGCTCATACCTAAGTCGTGTCGATACGTAAATCAACAACACGGTGGCTTGTTATAGTTTAAATTCTGATTTATATACAGAATATCTGAATGCTCATTTGCATATCACGGTTTTCTT
>NC_051413.1:9909532-9909861 GCF_015228065.2 Penaeus monodon
GACTTCAAAGAATCATAAATCAAACCGAATTATGAACTTTGAACTTTGAAACTCGGAGGGCAAAATTCAGCTGCACCTTTCTCTGTGTGGGTTCAATTCTTTCATTCATACTTTTTCCTTGGTCTGTTTTTATTGTTTCTCCCTTTTCGTGTTTTGTGCTTTTATGTTTGTGGATAGTTTCCTTTTTTCTGTTATTTATACCTTTTATCAGTATTTCGTTGGTTGTTTATCATTCAAATGGGTGTTATTAGCTCCACTCAATGTATCTATATCTATATCTGTTTAGCTATTCATGTAGGTATGTATAAGTCTGTTCTTTTGTGTCTTTA
>NC_051413.1:9909955-9910575 GCF_015228065.2 Penaeus monodon
CATGTGTGCGCTGATTCTTTGTTATTTATGTTAACATTGTATATGTTATCAAAGACCAATTATAATTATGCTTCCTTGACTAAAAATGACTGTAGTTCACACATATCTGAACGAAAATGAAAAATATCCCAATTAAAATCCCAGTTCAAGTAACGTAATTATCCACTCTCTTTCATATTTTTTCTCTCCAATACATCACAACAAACTTCACAACCATTTAATTCCTTTTACTTTTTCTTACCAAAATCAGATACAACATTACTGTACAAAATCACCGACATTCTTTTATCTTCTTCCTCAAAATTTAAAAAATCTTTTTCCCCACCCACTACAATGTAAACTGCCACATTGGGTTGGCGTGATATTAGCCTTAGACGTTATATGAAGCTGACACAAGAAGGCAATAAAGGGGAGAGTACCATCTGGAACTCCGTGTACGATTTTCCGTTCTGAGGGTACAGTACCTTCGCTTCAGGAGATATGAGACCAGACCAACGGCTGTGCTAAACCGAATTTCTGTTAGACTCGATATAGTGTGTTGTTTGAAGGGTTTCTAATGAATTTTGGTTTATTTGATAGTTTATTTATTCATTTGTACTGATGAGTTATGATGATTAACA
>NC_051413.1:9910811-9911044 GCF_015228065.2 Penaeus monodon
CTTGCATTCTTACTGGTTCATGTTTTACCATATGTTTCTTGATTTAAGATTAGAAAATGTCATCTAAAATATGCACAACATAATGTCCATAAAATAAAATGTCGATGACAAGTAATATTCACAAGAACACACCTTTTCTTACACATCCCACACAGAAAAATAGATCATATTTTACGAACCTTTGACATGTGGAATAAACAAATCATGAATTTGGAATAGGGAATGCTTTACAG
>NC_051413.1:9911080-9911524 GCF_015228065.2 Penaeus monodon
AGAGAGAGAGAGAGAAGAATGAAAATACATATATATATTGCTATGGTGGTCCATTGGGTGTCAGAAGCTCCTCTATGTGTTTGGGATAACAGATATACTGTGTCTTTTTACCTTTCTAGGTATGAAGAAGTAAGTATTTTGGTTTTTATTTTAGATCACCAAGGAGACGTAAATTACCCTATTACCGTTTGGATCGCAATTAAGTTGCTATGCTGGGTTTGTTCATCTTCTGTAAGTATGGTGTGTAAAACCCAATAATACGGTGTGCAAATTTTGTATTGTATACCTTTAAGGGGGCATATGCAAATTACATATACATAAGTGTATTTATCTGTATTCATCGATTTATGTACCTATCTACCTACCTATTTGTTCTAAACTGTCTTTTTTTTCCTTTTTTGACAAAAATGATACCATCACTTTATAACTAAAAGTATTATCACC
>NC_051413.1:9911602-9911842 GCF_015228065.2 Penaeus monodon
TAGGGGGGTTGAGGGGAGGGAAAAAGAGAGGGGTAGGAGAGAGAGAGTACAGACGCACACCCATTTTACAACCCCTTTAAACCTTGCCTGCAATTTGTCCCTCGAACTCTCTCCCTTGTAATCTCTTCTGTTGACCGTCCACCATGATTCTTCTTGCCTGCCTCCCCCTCCTGTCCTTCCCCAACACCCCTCTCTACAAATAATACTCTGGGAAAAGTACAGAGAAGATTCCTTGTCGTA
>NC_051413.1:9912033-9912165 GCF_015228065.2 Penaeus monodon
AACGTGTGGAATTAAAGCTGACCTCCTCGACTGACCTCCCTTGACCTCTCTAGCCGTGACGTCACCTGCTGTTCTTACGTCATCAGGTTGGCTTGTTCAATTGACACTGAAATAATAGATAATAAAAAGAAG
>NC_051413.1:9912268-9912436 GCF_015228065.2 Penaeus monodon
GAGAGAGCGAGTTCTCTTAAGTTCTTTGAAGTATTTTTTAAAGAGATGTATTGTTGATATGTTTATAATGATGGGATTGTGTACAGTCTAACGGGATAGAGGTAACAGCAACAGTGCGAACAGTTAAGCTGCTAATACTGAAACTGTTTCTTTTGGTGGGAACATTCC
>NC_051413.1:9912822-9913187 GCF_015228065.2 Penaeus monodon
CAAACGAGACCACAAACGCAGCAACGTAGACCTACAAAAATCCTTAAATTCTTACCAAGATCCTCTACATCGCCTACACCATTAAGAGCTTCATCAAAAATAAGTCTCTTCAGTGTTCATTCGCTCTTTGAAAATGACTCTCAATCTCTACATTTTTAGTCTCTAATTTCTGTCTTATAATTTCCTTTAAAAACCATTTTTTATTAGTCTCTTAAAAGTTATAAAATCCCTTGAAGAGATATTTGTTGTCTAAAAAAGGCAATTATACTTTAGCCTATGACAATAGACGGCATGATTATCACTGACATTAACCGGCCTTTGTAAATCTCGTTCCAATAATGACGTGTTAGCTGCACATACCGGGG
>NC_051413.1:9914082-9914673 GCF_015228065.2 Penaeus monodon
AGGAGAATAATAGAAAGGAAAATACTGATAAGAAAGTGAATAATTATAAGGAGAATAATTACAACGAAAATAGTGATGAGAAGGAAATAGGAGAAAATACTGATAAATAAGAAAGGGCGATTGGCAACGAAGATGAAAATGTTAAGGTTTTTGGGTGATTGTTGGTGAGTGGATGTGTGTGAAGGTGTGGAAGGATTTGGGAGTGGATGTGAGTATGGGTGAGCGTGGGTGTAAACGTGTGAATGGGTGAGAATGGGTGTAAGCGTGTGGATCGATGAGAGTGGGTGGAGGCGTGTGAATGGATGAGAATGGGTGGAAGCGTGTGGATCGATGAGAGTAGGGGGAGGCGTGTGAATGGATGAGAATGGGTGGAGGCGTGTGAATGGATGATAATGGGTGTAAGCGTGTGAATAGACAAGAATGAGAGTAAACGTGTGGAAGGATGAGAATGGGTGGAGGCGTGTGGATGGATAAGAATGGCTATAAGCGTGTGGATCGATGAGTATGATGTAAGCATGGGTATCAACATGGATACGATGGGTGAGCGAGCATGTTTATGTGTGCGTAGAGGGTGAGACAATCTGGTTGAGT
>NC_051413.1:9914715-9915070 GCF_015228065.2 Penaeus monodon
AATAATGTCAATATGGTTGATATATGGGGAGATGTGTTTGAGTGAATGTACTGTTGCAATATTTGGATGTGTGGATGAGTGAGTGTCATATGGATGAGTGTGTTTGGTTGGTCGAAGGCTGTGTACATCGTAGGAGTGAGTGTTGTTTTCGGATACCACTGATACTGATATCCTAATACGGGATAACAGCACACTAATATCAATAATAATACGAGGTTATGAAACACAAATACGACAAAATGACTCACATACTAAAAATGAATGTACACTAATTTGAGATACCAGCACACTAATACTAAACATAATTGCACCCTAATACGAGGTAATGATACACTAATACTAAAAATAACGATGC
>NC_051413.1:9915620-9915931 GCF_015228065.2 Penaeus monodon
CGATTATTGTTTTTTTTTTTTTTTGAGACTAAGCAACATATACCTCAGGTAGTTCTAAGGCTTTTTTTCCAAGCGGTTGTAATGATAGGTAGTTAGTATTTTTCGGCCGTAAAATAACAAGAGAAAATAACTTTAAAAGCTAAAAGTACCGATGGCATTTTCACCATCAAAAGTTTTATTATCTAGCCCTGGAAATCTATTATGCACACACAAACATTCGTTCATTAATTTCAAGAGTCACTTCATCTGCTGCAGGTAGTTCAACAAAAACTCTAATTGCTCCATTTAACTACAGCAGGCGTACCCAACTG
>NC_051413.1:9916602-9916717 GCF_015228065.2 Penaeus monodon
TGCGTTAATATCAAACACAGTATACCTGTGCTTGTTCAGTACTTATATTTTTAGGGCTTCACATATTGAACCAATAGTTACAATAAATAAAATATTTTTTCAATATAACCCATGG
>NC_051413.1:9916901-9917300 GCF_015228065.2 Penaeus monodon
CTCCACACCCGCAAACCCATTTTCTCTCTTACAGAAAACGGGAAAAGGGGACCCGGGTTAGAAAATGGAAAAAAAGAAAGAGGGGACACTATTACTCTTCCAAGCCATCAGAGAGTCCTCGGTATTTGTCTCTGGGGAACAAGAGATGCCGCTGTGGTGCTCGAACCTCCAGATATATATTTTATTTCCCGGTGACAAGGACAGTCTCTGGAGGCGGCGACACGACACCGGTCTCGTCTTTAAGCTGAATTCTTCGTATCGTGGGTATTGTGTACAGGAATCAATACATCTAAAGGAATTTAAAGGAACGTGGATAATAGAAGGAAAAACAAAGAAAATAATGCATGAATCGAAAAAAAACGTATTATTGAGTATGATTAAGTGAATGTATATTAACGT
>NC_051413.1:9917419-9917740 GCF_015228065.2 Penaeus monodon
GAGTAACACACAAATATCCTCATCTTGCAGTAAACAAATCTACACAGCAGTTGTGATTTTCATTATCAAAGATTCTATAAATAATAAAATCTTAAAGGGTTAGAATTCTCCCTTCACATAAATAATTTAATAGGTGTTGCAAGCCTGTTGCAAGTAAAATTGTGGAGTAAATGTTTAGTTATTTATCCTCCTTGGTATGCAATATATTCCCAGCTTGACAGGTTGCGTGTTAGGAGTTGGCAACATCGGAGAGAATTAGTGCGAGATATTGACCGAAATATGTTGCCGTTATTAAGCAACTAATATTATATCCGGTGCTGA
>NC_051413.1:9918933-9919134 GCF_015228065.2 Penaeus monodon
TTTCAGTAAAGTTCGTCATTATTCAGAATAGGGGGAGGAATTATTTCGAAAATAAAAAGGGAATGGGATATGTTTTCTGTTAAACCACTTTTTAAACCAATATATAACGGCAGACAAAAATTGCTTTCAATGTGTTTGCACTCTCTATATAGGATAAAATGGATTATTTCCCATCACTTTTCGACAGTGTAAAATAATGTT
>NC_051413.1:9919496-9920442 GCF_015228065.2 Penaeus monodon
TATCAATGTATCAACAGACCTTCATTCCTGCGCCTATAAGAACAAGCAGCAAACAAGCACACCCTCAGTCTTCACCACAGCTATCGTACGGAAGGGGTGGTGGGGGGGATAAGTCATTATGTTCGGAATGGGCGTAATGTGCAGTGCCAGACTTTCTAATTGCTGTAGTTGCTTCAGGAATTTCAGGGAGAGGGGAGGAAGGGGGAAGGCGGGGAGGAAGGAAAGGCGATGGGGAGGGAAATGGGATGAAATGGGGGAGGGGAGAGAGGGAGGGGAAGGAATGGGGATGAAGGAGAGGGGTGGGGAGGGAGGGAGGGGAAGGAATGGGGATGGAGGAGAGGGGTGGGGAGGGAGGGAGGGGAAGGAAAGGGGGTGGGAGAGAGGGGTGGGGAGGGAGGGAGGGGAAAGAAAGGGGATGGAGGAGAGGGGTGGGGAGGGAGGGAGGGGAAGGAAAGGGGATGGAGGAGAGGGGTGGGGGAGGGAGGGAGGGGAAGGAAAGGGGGTGGGAGAGAGGGGTGGGGAGGGAGGGAGGGGAAAGAAAGGGTGGGAAGAGGTAGGGAGACATGGGGAGGGGATGGGGATGAGAGGATGGTGGATGGGGAGGGGAAGGAAAGGATGGAGATAGGTAGGGAGGGGAAGGGAACGGGAGGGATAGGGAGAGGAGAGGGGAAAGGAAGAGAGGAAGATGGGGAGGGGGGAACGGATGGGGAAAGGAAGAAAGCGGGAGGTATGAGTAAGGGAGAGTGATGGGGAAGAAAGAACGGAAGGGAGGGGGAAGGGGAAAAAAATCAGAAGAAATGAAGAGGGGAAGAGTTTTCGATGGGGAAGGATATTGGGGAGGAAAAGATGGGGAAGGGTGGGGATGAGGAAACCGAACAACACGAGAGCAATGGCAAACTTGTGTTGAGTAACAGCTTTCCCATTGGGAGATTAATCACATTTAAAC
>NC_051413.1:9920762-9920926 GCF_015228065.2 Penaeus monodon
GAGAGAGGATGACAAACAAGTAAGCAATTTTAAACAACAAGCAGAGTATAGTGAAGTTAACCCTTCCGTCTGGTCGCGCCCCTTTGCGTAATATTACGTCACCCGCCGTAAAATATCGAAAAAATGAAATGATATGAATAATGTATATATATGCAAATTATTCC
>NC_051413.1:9921022-9921323 GCF_015228065.2 Penaeus monodon
GGTTGATATGCACACGCAGGCACACACACTCGAGCGCGTTTGCATGTGTATGCGTGTGGGTGCATGAAACACAGTAATTATCAGAATCACTCTACAATGTGCACTGAAATGGCGATATTACCTTTAATAATAATAATAAAAAATCTATTCCTACCCTTCCTCCCGTTACATCAACACAAGGACAGTCATAAATGGATTTTCAAAGGATTGACAAACATCACAGTTACATTTAGTCTCTGCAGATTGACATTTAGATATCGTGTTGCTGATGATGAGAGACAATAATAAATGGAATAATGAT
>NC_051413.1:9922006-9922359 GCF_015228065.2 Penaeus monodon
CACATCCGAAATTTGAAATGTTGTCTGTAGCACTGTACTGAAAATAACGTCCCGTCCAGCTGTTGGCAGCTTTATTGCATAATGTTAATGGAATTCGACGGTGTAGAGAATGGATGGCTGTATCAGTTCACTAACTCCTCTTTGGTTGTTACTTTTTAAATGTTTATTTATATTGTTCTTTTTTATTCATTATTTTTCATTTTTATTATTCTCGATCTCGTACGTACGCAGGTTTTTAGTTCATTTTTTATTACTGTTGTTTATTTAAACTTATCCATATGAAACAAGTATTAGGATATATAAGTATGATTATTGAAATTTCCACCAGTATTCCCTAACTGAAGTATATGAAA
>NC_051413.1:9923078-9923324 GCF_015228065.2 Penaeus monodon
AATGTTTATGTATATAATCAACAGTACAGCGAGGTGAAAAATATTCCAATTAGACATCTATTATAAAGCCCACAGACAGACAGTTAACCTTCTATCTGTATTTATCTGGTATATTTCTTTTTCTGGTGCATTAAAAGTGAAATGGTCTGAGAAGTCAATGCATAGAATATTTGGTTTGTATTTGTTATACTTTTCTCTCAGTAGAAAAAAACACAAATCAAACTTTAAACTCTAAATGTACTAAAT
>NC_051413.1:9924600-9924752 GCF_015228065.2 Penaeus monodon
TGTGATGGGTACACATGTGTGTGTTATATTAATGTCTTGGGAACCATTAGAAAATCTTAAATCCAACAGGAGCTTCACTAGTTGGTAAAATGTAGAAGAAAGTCAACATAGACTAAATCAATAATTAATGTATCCTTTACAAAAGCAGTTAA
>NC_051413.1:9928008-9928279 GCF_015228065.2 Penaeus monodon
GGAACGTTTAAATGCACTGTAGTATGATTAATTACAATCAACAAAAAATTTCTATTAAATCTTCCGAAAAGCCGGGGTAGATCATAATTACGTAGGTTGTCAGTGCAATCATGACACAAGTTAGTTTTCCCTATAACGTATCGGACAGCTAGGTAATCCTGGATCCAACAGGGCTCAAGGTTGCTCAGTAAGTTAATCGAGCGAGGGTTTATCCGGCAAAGGCATGACTAGTTAGTGAAATGTGAAGGGATGGGTCCGTAGACTTAATAAA
>NC_051413.1:9930070-9930568 GCF_015228065.2 Penaeus monodon
CATAATTTTACAATTGTTGAAAATGTGTGAGTCAGGAGAGGACTTAGATTTAACGTCATCGAGAAAATGTGACGTTGCATTATTCTGAAATTCATTTTAATTGGATACGGATCAGTGCAATTTGTATTATCTATCTGTTTCTTTTATCATTATTTACTATTTGCAACTATAAACACATAAATATTGTTTGCACGTGGATATATGTGTCTATGTTTGTATTTGAAGTAAGGTAATGATCAATTAAAGATTTTATTCTGTCGTCCTACATGACTCCTGCAGTAAAGTTAATCCTCACAAAACAAAGTAAAATCTTAATCTCATCACCAGGTTTTACGAGGATTTAAATGCAATTAACATGCTTAATGGTCTTTTACTCGTTACTGAAGGGAGGAAAGGATAATCATGGTAGCTATTTTACTTTCGAAAAGACCGTGATCATTAAATCAGTTAAATTTCGTCACTGCTTTCGGCGTATTTCTTCACTGCTCTCAATGTCAA
>NC_051413.1:9934376-9934648 GCF_015228065.2 Penaeus monodon
GAACTGCTGTAAAAGTTAATCTACATCTCTATCTGGTAGACACGAGTTTTCCATAATCACTGTGATTATTCTACTTTTCCCCTTTAGATAGTTAGCGTGTGTTCCACGTAGGGGTAAGGACAGTATTTATAAGATGTATGAGGACGAATTAACCTAATTAAACATATGACATGTAGGAGACAACCTATTTTAATCGATATACCTACATCAACAGGATATTACAGGAACATAACACGTACCCCCCCCCCCCCCACTCTCTCTCACCACACATG
>NC_051413.1:9934777-9935003 GCF_015228065.2 Penaeus monodon
AGTATATAAATTGCCACTGCCTTGATCATGGATTATTTGATAGCCGCGGCGTTTAGTTGCTCCTTTGTCGTGATTTATGTAAGTCCCGTTTATTCATTTCTTATTTCTATATTTTTATTTTATTTTCTCTATTGCTATTTTATTATATTATTTCCATTTACCAATTTCGTTATATTTTCATTGGCTTCCACTAGATTTGATGGTTATTCTATGTATTTTGTAAAAC
>NC_051413.1:9936162-9936417 GCF_015228065.2 Penaeus monodon
GAACTGCTGTAAAGTAATCTACATCTCTTATCTGTAGACACGAGTTTTCCATAATCACTGTATTTATTCTACTTTTTCCCCTTTAGATAGTAGCGTGTTTCACGTAGGGGTAAGACAGTACTTTATAAGATGTATGAGGACGAATAACCTCATAACATATGACATGTAGGAGACACCTTATTTTCATCGAGTTTACCTACATCAACAGGATTACAGAACATACACACATACACCCCCCCCCCCCCCACTCTCTCT
>NC_051413.1:9936567-9936651 GCF_015228065.2 Penaeus monodon
ATTGCCACTGCCTTGATCATGGATTATTTGATAGCCGCGGCGTTTAGTTGCTCCTTTGTCGTGATTTATGTAAGTCCCGTTATC
>NC_051413.1:9936865-9937137 GCF_015228065.2 Penaeus monodon
TCTTTGTCCTTCGCGGATAAATATCGCTCGGGTCAGTTAGATATCCAACTTCATATCCAAGTTCCATGATATCCAAGTTCTGTGAAAGTGACAGACGTGAGCTCGACGTTGGCTGATTCTGATACTGCGTCTTGTATCTTCATATAAAGCTTTTTCACTGGATATAAATCGTGGGATAAAGTACATCGCGCTGTCGGAGTTGTCTGTAAGGAGCTTCCCGTCCCGTATTAAATCTCGTAACTTTATATCAGATATTGGCAATATTGGTGTTA
>NC_051413.1:9937312-9937432 GCF_015228065.2 Penaeus monodon
GAAAATGGTAGTCATAAAAAAATATGAACTATACCAACCCACCTTCCCAGGCCTTCTTAGATCTTAACACCTGACTGCCTCTGAGATGCTGGACTGTGGCTGCTTTCGAATTCTGTATAA
>NC_051413.1:9937703-9938057 GCF_015228065.2 Penaeus monodon
AAAACATAATATAGATTGCAAACAACGCTAAAGAAAACTACAAATCAATACATAAAACAAAATAAGCAAGAGTAAAGTCTAAATACACTGAGAACAAGTGAAGGAGAGACCCAAAAGATCCCAAATTTACCAGGTATCTGATCACAGTAAGATCCTTAGACCGTGAAACATCTTTCCTGCAGTAGGCAAGACAATGTCAACCCACTGTCCACAGAGCTCTTGTCTAACATACTGTGAACAAAGTGTAATGGAGTGGTCAAGTGCATTTAAGGGGTGGCTTCTTATCTATTATATTTTTATTACTTAGTTTATACACGTGGAAATAGCACTGTATGTATATTTAGTTCTTAAAAG
>NC_051413.1:9939801-9939992 GCF_015228065.2 Penaeus monodon
AGTACAACCTAGTTAAACTTCATGGTATGTCTACCAAGCACGGTTCAGAGCAGCTGTCAGTTTGCTTTCCTCAGCCGAGCCAGATTCATGACCCAAGTTCATGTGTTAGAATACAAAACTTGAAGTTGAACACATAAGCCAAAGCAAAAGCCGTTTACTTCAGACGTTTGCCTTCTTAACATACATAGATT
>NC_051413.1:9940166-9940271 GCF_015228065.2 Penaeus monodon
TTATATGTGTGTGTGTGTGTACCTATCCATTTAGCACTCTCTCTATATATATCCTCATTAACATGTTTTATATAGGCTCGAACACACTTTTTATGTTTAATGGAA
>NC_051413.1:9940535-9940683 GCF_015228065.2 Penaeus monodon
CAGTTTATTTATAAACAATGATAGTTCTCAATATAAGCACTAATAACACCAGTGAATATTCAAACAATAATAGCAAGGATTTAAAATAAAATGCTGGATACATTTCCTTTGAGCCTCAACGTTTTTATATCTTATTAAATTAGTCACT
>NC_051413.1:9940785-9941005 GCF_015228065.2 Penaeus monodon
CCTAAATTAATTCGATTAACAGGAAGTAAGGGGAAAGAAATTTAAATTCAGATTTATTACTTACCTCACTGAAAGCATCAGATTATATACAGTATATTAACCGTGATACGAGTTTTTACGTTGGTCACTAATTCAAGACAAAACGCTATCTCATATGCTTCCAAATAAGACAGTATGCCATGAATCCCTATGCAATAGCATGTATGAAATGCCGATGTGT
>NC_051413.1:9941042-9941366 GCF_015228065.2 Penaeus monodon
TTGTATCTAAAAATTCGTCAACAATATGTAAAGAAAGAGTTACGTGAATAATTGTATTATTTCTAAAGAAAAAGTTAAAACATGTATAATAACTGTGTCTCTGGTCACCTAACGAGCTGAACATTAATAAATGAATTATTCAACAGTTCTTGACTTTTTTGTTGTACAACGGTTTTCATGAATATAAGTGCATATCTTATTAAAATCGTGCTATATATTTCCTGCTGTTTCTGAGGTAAAAATGCTAACAATGAATGTAAATCAAGGGAACTTTATATAAAGTTACATAGAATTGTTGCTTTATGAATTATTTGAAAATTTCGG
>NC_051413.1:9941499-9941796 GCF_015228065.2 Penaeus monodon
AAAAATGACTGAGATATGTCAAATGAAGGTCATATGAATCTATTTCTCTCTATCTCAACTTATTTCATATGAATTGGGTGAAAAGTTCATAAAGCACGTTCTATTTGCTCGATGTCCGGGAACAGGTCAGCATTATTATTTCATAATCAGTGTACATGTGCGCCTGAGTTAGGAAAAAAAATGACAGTGGGATAGGTAGTGTAAGTTCGTTGTCTAATATGTTATCCCTTTGACATTACTGGGGTATTGTTATTTTGTTTTGATTTGCCATTATGATGAATACATTCTATGCAGCGA
>NC_051413.1:9942383-9942657 GCF_015228065.2 Penaeus monodon
TACAGAGTTTGTCATGACTATCTTTGTCCGGCTCCAACACTTGACAACCTGACGGACCCTGTAGCGCCGTGGGGATTTTTTTTTTTTAGTTTTTGGACGCTTGAGAACAAGGCAGACTTTCATCTCGTAGGATCCAGAGATGAATGTCGAGGGGCTCAACTGACTACGCGACCGTTCCTTGGCGCGTAGACACGTTGTTACTAAGTTAGGGAGGCGATCTCCAAGCTAAAGGGTAGTGGAGTTTCTAATGATAGATAACATGACACTGGGGATG
>NC_051413.1:9942716-9943009 GCF_015228065.2 Penaeus monodon
TGTTCTTTTCTTACTTTATGGGTTTGCTACCTTATTTTTACATCTATCGCTTTCCTTCTAATAAAGGAGTATAATTACATGAAATACTTATTGAATGATATCAGAATAAAAGTATTTGATTAATTACACTCAGTAAATATTTTCGTTTTTATTTTCAAAGAATAACACCGTTTCTTTCTTTGTGAATTTAGTCTGTAAATATATGATATTATTTGTGCAACATGAATACAGTATTGCCTGCAATTCCTGATTAGTTTCTTGTCAATAGATCGTTTTGATGATAAGTTAGCGTT
>NC_051413.1:9943304-9943745 GCF_015228065.2 Penaeus monodon
TCATGTTGACCACCGTTGACAAGAAGTAGATTATATCTTCGCAAGGTCTTCTTCAAAGGTACCGGAGAAACTCCACGGAGTCAGAACGCACATTTCACTAACGATTCAAGGATTTTTTTCGTGTTGTGGTACAGTTCAGCACGCTATTGACATACGGATGTATGTGCAAGTGTGTTTATCTTTTATTCCCGAATGTTATATATGGGCCGTAAGAATAGACTGAATAAATAATTTCTTCTCAGATTCATGTTACTAGACTTTATAGTAGTCACGCTTTACCAATTCTTTCTTTCTCCTACCTTCTTGGAAACGAATGGCATGATGGATACAAAGGGAAGTAAATAATCGATGGTGATTTTTGGGCCAAAAAGTTCGTTCTTCTGTTAGGAGGTTTGGGTTTTTACGAATTATTCCTCACCAACGCTGCTCGCAAGAGTTATT
>NC_051413.1:9944514-9944929 GCF_015228065.2 Penaeus monodon
ATACACAAAGGTAAAACCGAATGTGAAAAATGGGTTTAGGAACAATAATCACATTAACAGCTTTTACGGAAGTCCGAGTGCAATTAGTTCATTTAATGACCTTCCCTTTTGTGTTCCCCAAAAGCAAGATAAATATTTTCGCTTGGAGTACTTCTCTTTGTAAAACAGGCAGTTGTAGCGTCTCTTATTTTTTGTATTGCGTTATATACATACTGTACATAGACAATATATAGATAGTAAATAATCTGATGAGGAAGATAGTGACATGAGGGGTTCTATTCAGAAGAGGTTAAAGATTAACGGTGATAAACTGCAAGCTCATTTATAAACTGAAATGATGAAGAGTATAAATGGCGTTGATTTTTGATTCACCGTTGTGTGATTGCAACAATGTTGTTTCCCAGTGAAAAATGGA
>NC_051413.1:9945990-9946473 GCF_015228065.2 Penaeus monodon
TTCCAGAAATATTTTCAAAGGAACTGTAGTAAAGAACAACTGCATTCTTCCAGTACGCTAATATTTTCTTTGTAATAATTTCACTGAATTATATACTTATCTTTCATTCACAGAACTCATATTCATTTGTTTTCAGACGACAAAATATTTTGATACCAGAGGATCCTGCCCCTTCTTTCGAAAAGTAAACAACAAACAATAACGTAAATTTAGAACAATCAAATGCATAAACAACACCCCGTGTTACACCCAGCGGGCAAGAAAGTCACACAAACAAACGAAAACAAGTTCAGCTTTCTCAACCATCAAGTTATGACCCAAGTTACACTGCTCGGCAACAAAACTTTGGCTGAACACAAGGAACACGACGGAAAAATAGGAACTAACATATGGCTCTTGCTTACTTTGCGACGTCAGCTGTTCCGAAATGGGAGTCTTTGAAAGGTTAATCTCGAACATGCACACGCATTGGTCAACGTAAGG
>NC_051413.1:9947758-9948323 GCF_015228065.2 Penaeus monodon
CTCTGACTTAGCTATTAATCACGATTTGCATTGGAAGAGAATCGTCAAAATTCTTCCTGGATCCGGCTGATGGACACCATTGTTTACCCAATTAGATCCTGAGCCGAAAAAAGTTAATCATAATCCGCCAGTAACGTTTAACATTATCCAGCTTACAGGCATTTAAGTTAACTGGCCAATTAACAATGAAGCAGATAGGTTAACCAGCCAGTTAGTAATTAAGAAAATGAGTTGATCAGCCAACTAACAATTAAGCAAACAAGTTAACCAGCCAATTAGCAATTAAGCAATAAAGTTAACCAGCTAATTAACAATTAAGCAAACAAGTTAACCAGCCAATTAGCAATTAAGCAAATAAGGTAACCAGGTAATTAACAATTAAACAAACATGTTAACCAGCAAAATTAACAATTTAGCAAGTAAGTTGAGCAGCCAGTTAATTGATTAAGTAAATAAGCCAATGAACCAGTCAATTAACGACCCAAAGGCCTTTCCTGTGCAATGGTCATCATATTCCGCCAGTGAGGCTCAGCATCCAGCTGACAGGCAAAGAAAATATCTGTCC
>NC_051413.1:9948380-9948688 GCF_015228065.2 Penaeus monodon
GTTAACCAACCAATTACCATTTATCCAAATCAGTTAACCAGCCAATTAACAGTCAAGGAAAAAAGCTAACCTGCTAATTAACAATTAAGCTAGTAGGTTAACCGGCCATATAACAATTTAGCAATTAGGTTAACAAGCCAATTAGTTAATCAAGCAAATAAGTTAATCAGTCAATTAACGCCTCAATGGTCTTTCCTGTGTATAGTGGAAGTGGAAGATTTCAGCAAAATATCTGTGATAATAGGCAAGTTAGATAATAATGAGACAATGCACTTTAAAATGACTATTTTGATAACCATAATTCTAGA
>NC_051413.1:9948735-9949113 GCF_015228065.2 Penaeus monodon
AAACATAACTGGAATGATACTAACAATATTCATCGTTCTTTTAACCGATTGCATCTATGTTGATAATACCTGTATTGATAGTGATAAAAAAGTAATAACAATATCAGTGAATATAAATGGTAATATACTCATGCTTTTACATACTGTTGCGAATGTCTGAGTGAGCCTACGTGCAATTTTAGAGAGAGAGAATTTTATTTTTATTGTTTCACATTTCCATGGCAGAAATAAAAAACCCCAAAAAAAAACTTAATAAAACAAACATACACGTCCATTCTCTTTCCCATTGCATTCCATTAATAATATAAAGTTAATAACAGCTTGCCGGATGAGCCTGTCTTTTTGGCTCTCTGTCGCTGTACCCTCTCCTTTTCTCGC
>NC_051413.1:9949576-9949886 GCF_015228065.2 Penaeus monodon
GAAAAATCTAGCACGTAAACTTTAAATTGATGGTTAGAAATAATACGGGTTTGTTGACAATATGAGCGCGTCCAAAAGGTAAATAATATTTGCAGTAATTAACTGTAACCCTCTATGTATGGCAACATCCAGCAACTTCGTCTCATCCCTGCTGTTCCCTATAATTATACATTATATTATATTATTAAATGAAATTTAAATGGAATTTCCTATGGCAAAGAATAGAATAAATTGAAGAAAAATACTTAGATAATATCTCACGGATACGCAAAGAAACTCGGATACGTATTGGATCGTTATATATTTTTGC
>NC_051413.1:9950824-9951189 GCF_015228065.2 Penaeus monodon
CTTCACATTTATTCATGCTATGCACTTGCTGCCACGAAGAGACACACGCGAGTATTATTGCTGCAAAGACCCTGATGGATTAAATTCACACACAACCTTGTTGAAAGAAATCTCTTTTGCAGTTTTGAAGCTTAATTAACAGCTGCAGGATTACGACCAGCTGTAATTAATTCATTTCTTAATATACAGTTACCATTAATCCATCTCTGACAGGTAAGTTAAGGTGTGTATATTAATTTCTATTTGTTTATTTAATTAGTTAATGATCTACTAATGCTGAACCTGCGGACAATATTTCCATATTTTTCGGAGAGATGATCAAGTTTTCTATAAATTGAAAATCAGTTACATGAAGGAGTATATTG
>NC_051413.1:9951208-9951285 GCF_015228065.2 Penaeus monodon
TACTTGTGACAGTTGCAAGCTGAACGTAAAAAGGGCGTAAGTGCTGTTTGTGAGTGAGTGCATGCTTGATTGACTAT
>NC_051413.1:9951619-9951850 GCF_015228065.2 Penaeus monodon
ATGTTTGCGTCTATTTCTGCAACTAAAAATCATCATATCCTAATTATTACAGGAAGCATATAAAAAGTGGTAGTATCAAGGCCTTCCGTGTTACAAAGGATGCTTATTTCGCAGATGTGAAGGTGAGATCACAGAGACCAATATTCCACTAAAACTGCCATATATTTGTGGACTTTTAATGGAATTCGACAAATATGTTTAAACTTTGTTGCATTTTTTATTTATTCAATT
>NC_051413.1:9952006-9952297 GCF_015228065.2 Penaeus monodon
TACACCTAAGACGTATGTGTAATGAAATAATTCAATGACGAGCGTACAAACAAGCGGACCTGTGTCCTTCACTCTGTCCATCTCTTAACGCTAGACTCCCTTTCCTTCCCAACAAACTCGGTAGCCAGACCTGTTTTAAGCCTTTAATTGTCACCTTTTACGTAGGATAAAAGGTCAAAGGCTGTTGGTGTTATTTTCTTTGTCTTTCGTACTTTTTTCTCTTTTCCTTCGTGTTATTAGGAATATGGCGTGTTGTGATTCATATTTAAGGAATGGCTATGTGGTTTGGTA
>NC_051413.1:9952572-9952772 GCF_015228065.2 Penaeus monodon
ATATAAAAACTCTTGTGAAGATTTTGCTAGATGTAAACGCTACATATTTTCACACAGCGTCTGGGTATAAAAGTATTCGTATCTCGCGAGTGAAATCTAAAATTCCATTGTTTTTTTAATACTGACTTTTCTGCAGTTTGATAACGGAAATGAATGTCCGTGTATGTTTGTGCATAAACATCTGAAAGCGAAGAGAGAAA
>NC_051413.1:9952827-9953152 GCF_015228065.2 Penaeus monodon
GAGCCTTCTCTCTTTCTCTCTCTTTTAACTTTTCTTTTTATTTTATGGCAGTGGTCGATTGTAAAGTACTCGTACCCTGAAATAAGAAAGTCTCGTAATGGTGTAAAGCAAAGACTACCTTTCTTGTTCTAACGTTGGAAGTCAGTCTGAAATCTTAACTTAGCGTGAAGAACGTTCTCTCGAGCTATATAATTGTTTATAGAATTCCGGAAGAAGGTATCAGTTAATTTTTTTGTTTGTATTTCTCATAACATAAATATGCGCCTTTTTTTCTTTTTTCACTAATATACAAAAACAAACACATAAACACACATGCACGCTTAAT
>NC_051413.1:9953270-9953338 GCF_015228065.2 Penaeus monodon
GAGAAAGAGAGAGAGAATAGCAAATAAATATAGGCCATTGCTAGAGGATATCTTAATAAATAGAATCT
>NC_051413.1:9953842-9954012 GCF_015228065.2 Penaeus monodon
TTCGTAATTACGACTGGTGGTAATAAATGTAATGCAATATCATGCTAAAGTTAACATTCCGTTTAATCGCCAGATAAAGAGACTAATTAACAAATTAACTTAAATTTTGTTAGCCTTTTTACTTTGACTGAATTTCAAAAATTACGTTTTAATCTCTAGCATACAATTTA
>NC_051413.1:9954389-9954620 GCF_015228065.2 Penaeus monodon
TCACAACCGGATAGATTGGCATAACAGAAACCTATTACACGGTTGTGAGGTTTTGTAATGACCTGCTATTCTAAACCCAAATGCAGTAAGCTTTTGTAAGGCCTCTTCGTCTCTGTGGAGAAAGATGATATAATAAATAAATTAGGACTTTTAAAGGTCTTAGAAACGACCTTTTATGACATTAACGACGAGGAAATTTAGTAAGTGGAGCTGGAGATCGGCATTTTCATT
>NC_051413.1:9955502-9955995 GCF_015228065.2 Penaeus monodon
TTTCTTGTATACAGGCTCGCTATTAATCCAATAATCCTCGTATACAGGCTTGCTCTTTTTGCAGTAATCCTCGTATGCAGACTTGCCATTAATCAAACAATCTAATAAGCCCGCGTCACCCTCCTGAGAGGAATCACAAGCCTCCTCAGCATTACCATTTATAGAAGACGCAGCCAGTGAGGATTATAGGGAGGGGGGGGTTGACAAGGTTCGCCTCCCCAAAACCAACCATTATTATCATCCAGCTTCTCAGTGTCTTAACTTTTATATTCTTTACCGCCTTCGTAAGAAAGTCTCGCTTCTTTTCTCCTTTCACGCTTTCTCTTTCTCTTTCTCTCTTTATTTCTTTTTCTTACTCCCGTTCTCCTTTTCTCTCTCTCCCTCTCTCCCTCCTCCTCTATCTCTCTTCCTCCTTTGCTTACACTCTCTCCCTTTCTCCATGCCTTTCCATTCCCTATCTGTGTCTCCCTCTTCCTCTCTCCTTTGCTTTCTT
>NC_051413.1:9956023-9956262 GCF_015228065.2 Penaeus monodon
CGCTTTGTAAGGCATCTTCATTCCCTCATTTCACCCTGGTTTCCTATAATCTTTTTCTTTCCTTTTCTCACATTTCTCCTGCCATCTTCATTTTTCTCGATAAGATTTTGCTTTCCTTTTGAGTATTTGAAAGTCGTATTCAGAATTAGCACTTAGAAGCTTCTTTCGAAATGCATTTGTACTGTTTTTTTCCATGAGTTACATTACCTTCATTGTTCCTTTTAACAATATTCTATCAA
>NC_051413.1:9956491-9956763 GCF_015228065.2 Penaeus monodon
TGAAACTGGACATTATAAGTTATTAAAACTTTCAATCTTTCTTAACCTAACGCTTTCTCGAAACGTATATTGGCGAGCAACTCCAGCCAAGATTTCTTGCCTCGGCTTGGTTGGAAACGCTCTGGCAAACATCCCATATCGACTTTTCTCTTTTTGTTGTTGTTCGAAGTGTTTACTGAGGAAATCTGGCTTCGACGAGGAATTCCAGAGGGAGAAGCTTCGAGAAAATTCGTTTTCACGGGATTTGCGGGGAACGCAAAATCTTGGCAGAT
>NC_051413.1:9957449-9957629 GCF_015228065.2 Penaeus monodon
TCAGTATAAAATATCCCCAGCAATAAACAGAGCATAGATTCAGTCATGTAACTCTTATCACTGTCGAAAAAAGTTTATCGATTCAATAAATGCAACACCATGCTTTCAATTTTACATAACACGCAGTTTCACAGTACTGTGTAATAGTGAAGGCGTTCGTTTGAAACATTCAAGACATTT
>NC_051413.1:9958393-9958580 GCF_015228065.2 Penaeus monodon
ACACACACACACATCTTTGAATGCCACGTAACAAATAGTATTTTAGATATAGATTTCAATATATATATGTATTCTCATGAAAGTGTATCAATCCTTAATACGATTATACACTCTGACCACTAATTATAATAACACATTAAAAGAAATTGTCATATTAAATAACATTCCTTTATACGAAATTACAGAC
>NC_051413.1:9958623-9958758 GCF_015228065.2 Penaeus monodon
TTTTTTGGAGTCCGTGGCATATCTGAATTTAATCTGATATTTTATGCATGAGATTTAGTTATCCAAATCATGTCCAATTTAGTGTTTTCTGCTGTTCATTCCATGCATAGAGTTTAATATAGGTATGGTAACAGG
>NC_051413.1:9961793-9962219 GCF_015228065.2 Penaeus monodon
CTTATTGCAATGCTGCTTTCATCTATTTATCAATTCCGTTCTATTTACCCGTTCATTTATTTTGACAAGAGCTGTTGTTTACCTTCACCCCCCCCCTCCCACTTAATACACAGTGCATGGATTGCGTGCAGTCGGTGTTTGTTGCAAGCAGAGGACTGGTGTCAGCTGTTATTTTCCGAGTGCACATGTATCAAATTTTCGTTTTGGTCTCGCATGGGCGGCTCGGTTTCACGCCCATGTCACTCTCTCGTTTGTATTTAATCGTTTCGAATTAAAGGGCGAAATTATTCGGCAGTTGCATGGGACATCGTTTTATTGAAATATCGATTTTACGAGGTAGTCGCTCGCGGGCTTGTGAGCGTGTTTTAATGTTATCTGTTTATCGTCACTGTCATGACATCATTAATATTACCATTCTTTTATTTC
>NC_051413.1:9962279-9962634 GCF_015228065.2 Penaeus monodon
CATCATCATCATTCTTTTGCAGAAGGGGCACTGTGGGAAGGGACATTAATGTCGCCTTTTCCTTAATAAAGCAAAATCTTGCTACATGGTTACCGGTCAACCATTGAGTATCATAACAGAAATACTTACAGCTCAGATAACCATCACTTGTAACAGCCTACATGATCTAGAAACGCTTGAGAGTTATAAAAAAACAAAACAAAACATTAGATGATATTCATATAACTGTCATAACAGCAGATATGTATGCGGTAAAATGATGTATCTTCCAAAGGTATTATCGACTTGGGTGAAGGAACTAAAGACAGCCTTCGTCGTGAACTGCACATTGCTACCAAGGCAACGCGTGACCTAT
>NC_051413.1:9962769-9963677 GCF_015228065.2 Penaeus monodon
TATGTGTTATAAAATATATAGCCGCGACTCGGGACACTTACAAGGTTATTTTCCAAATCGTAAAAAGGAGGTGGAGCCTAACTAAAAAAGAGGTGGAGCCTAAATATAGAGGGGTGGAGCTTGTATACACTAGTCTAGATTTCAGGAATATTTTTCCTTATTCTCAAACAAATGACTTTTTTTCATCAAGGTCCAGTTGGTTCCGTATTCTATCATTTAGAGAGACGCTTCGTTCACAGGACCAAAAAGTCTAAAAAAATATCAGATCGTTCTCAAAATAAAACATCGGGACATTTCTGTTACGTGATAGAGGTTTGGTTTTACTTTTTTTTCGAATGTCTTATTTCATCTAATTTTTCTTTCCATTCATTTTTCTCCGAATCCACCTAATGCATAAGTTTTGCAAAAAAAAAAAAAAAATTGTGATTATTAAGCATGGTATTCCTTAAGAGGTAATGCTGTTAATCAGTATTAAGAATAGATATGCAAGTATAATCATTATGTTATGGATATATACACACGTTTAATCATTCTAATATATTATGAATATATACACACGTTTTATCAGTCTAATATGATATGGATATATATACACGTTTAATTATTATACTATGCTATGTAAAAATGTATCTCCATGTGTATATCATTCTGATATACTATGGAGATACATTTTTTATCATTCTAATTTACTATGGAGGTAAACGTTTTATCATTCTGATATGCTATAGGGATTTATAATTTATTATTCCAATATTCTGCTCTTTCAGATTCCATAGTAAAGTGCCACTAATTTCGCTTCGAACACTGGGGTTTCAGGTAAAGATCGTAATTGCGTTAACTTCTTAGCTAAAATGGCATAGCTTTGTTGTGGTGGACCCAAGAAAGATTTTAAATTGCTTCCTCCACAC
>NC_051413.1:9963722-9964023 GCF_015228065.2 Penaeus monodon
AAGAGGCAAAAAAGATACGGACTAACTCAGTGATGCTATTTTGTGTACCTTAAACGTTTGAAATGTCGTCTACCTCAGATATTCGCTTACAAAATTGCATATCTGATGTTCATTTTTATACACTTGTCAAATTGTTTTAGTGTTTATTGAGTGACAAGCTGCCTTTTCCCATTCTTAGACTATATTGATTTATAATTGTACGATTTACAGTTGTTATAATGTTGAGCAATTTAGATATAGAAGGAAAATTATATTGAAAAAACAACAACAAAGGTATCTAATAACAGCATTGTGATATGAT
>NC_051413.1:9965329-9965771 GCF_015228065.2 Penaeus monodon
ATCCCCGGTATGTGCAGCTAACACGTCATTATTGGAACGAGATTTACAAAGGCCGATTAATGTCAGTGATAATCATGCCGTCTATTGTCATAGGCTAAAGTATAATTGCCTTTTTTAGACAACAAATATCTCTTCAAGGGATTTCATAGACTTCAAAGAGACTAGATAAACATGGTTTTTAAGGAAGTTATAAGACTAGAAATTAGAGACTAAAAATGTAGAGATTGAGAGTCATTTTCAAAGAGCGAATGAACACTGAAGAGACTTATTTTTCATGAAGGTCTTAATGGTGTAGGCGATGTAGAGGATCTTGGTAAGAATTTAAGGATTTTTGTAGGTCTACGTTGCTGCGTTTTTGGTCTCGTTTGCTTATTCTAAGAAAGGAAAGACTCGTAATTAATAAGTTTGTTATTTCTAAAATATGTTTATGTGTCTGTGTGTT
>NC_051413.1:9966089-9966255 GCF_015228065.2 Penaeus monodon
GGAATGTTCCACCAAAAGAAAAAGTTCAGTATTAGCAGCTTAACTGTTGGCACTGTTTTCTGTTACCCCTATCCCCTTAGACTGTACACAATCCCATCATTATAAACATATCAACAATACATCTCTTTAAAAATGCTTTAAAGAACTTAAGAGAACTCTCTCTCTC
>NC_051413.1:9966362-9966497 GCF_015228065.2 Penaeus monodon
GTGCTTCTTTTTATTATCTATTATTTCAGTGTCAATTGAACAAGCCAACCTAAGACGTAAGAACAGCAGGTGACGTCACGGCTAGAGAGGTCCCAAGGGAGGTCAGTCGGGAGGTCAGCTTTAATTCCACACGTT
>NC_051413.1:9966680-9966879 GCF_015228065.2 Penaeus monodon
AATACGACAAGGAATCTTCTCTGTACTTTTTCCCCGAGTAATTTTTTGTAAGGGGGGGTGTTGGGGGAAAGGGCAGGAGGGGGAGGCAGGCAAAAGAATCATGGTGGACGGTCAACAGAAGAGATTACAAGGGAGAGAGTTCGAGGGGCAAATTGCAGGGAAGGTTTAAAGGGGGTTGTAAAATGGGTGTGCGTCTGTA
>NC_051413.1:9967015-9967445 GCF_015228065.2 Penaeus monodon
GGTGATAATACTTTTAGTTATAAAGTGATGTATCTTTTTTGTCAAAAAAGGAAAAAAAAACAGTTTAGAACAAATAGGTGTAGATAGGTACATAATCGTGAAAACAGTAATACACTTAGTATGAATTTGCAATGCCCCTTAAAGTGTATACAATACAAAATTTGCCAACCGTTTTTATTGGGTTTTACACACCATACTTTCAGAAGATGAAAAAACCCAGCATAGGCAACTTAATTGCGATCCAAACGGTAATAGGGTAATTTATGTCTCCTTGGTGATCTAAAATAAAAAACCCAAAAATTACTTCTTCATACCTAGAAAAGGGAAAAGACACCCGTATATTTTGTTATCCCAAAAACATAGAGGAGCTTCTGACACCCAATGGACCACCATACATATATATGTATTTCATTCTTCTCTCTCTCTCTCT
>NC_051413.1:9967480-9967732 GCF_015228065.2 Penaeus monodon
TTCTGTAAGCATTCCCTATTCCAAAATTTATGATTTGTTTATTCCACATGTCAAAGGGTTCGTAAAATATGATCTATTTTTCGGTTCCAAGTGTGGGATGTGTAAGAAAAGGTGTGTTCTTTTGAATATTACTTGTCATCGACATTTATTTTATGGACATTATGTTGTGCATATTTTAGATGACATTTTCTAATCTTAAATCAAGAAACATATGGTAAAACATGAACCAGTAAGAATGCAAGTTACTTTCGC
>NC_051413.1:9967974-9968574 GCF_015228065.2 Penaeus monodon
CATCAGTGCAAATAAATAAATAAACTATCAAATAACCAAAATTCATTAGAAACCCTTCAAACAACACACTATATCGAGTCTAACAGAAATTCGGTTTAGCACAGCCGTTGGTCTGGTCTCATATCTCCTAAAGCGAGGTACTGTACCCTCAGAACGGAAAATCCTACACGGAGTTCCAGATGGTACTCTCCCCTTTATTGCCTTCTTGTGTCAATTTCATATAACGTCTAAGGCTAATATCACGCCAACCCAATGTGGCAGTTTACATTGTAGTGGGTGGGGAAAAAGATTTTTTAAATTTTGAGGGAAGAAGATAAAAGAAGTCGGTGATTTTGTACAGTAATTTGTATCTGATTTTGGTAAGAAAAAGTAAAAGGAATTAAATGGTTGTGAAGTTTGTTGTGATGTATTGGAGAGAAAAAATATGAAAGAGAGTGGATAATTACGTTACTTGAACTGGGATTTTAATTGGGATATTTTTCATTTTCGTTCAGATATGTGTGAACTACAGTCATTTTTAGTCAAGGAAGCATAATTATAATTGGTCTTTGATAACATATACAATATTAACATCAATAACAAAGAATCAGCGCACACATG
>NC_051413.1:9968727-9969307 GCF_015228065.2 Penaeus monodon
TAAAGACACAAAAGAACAGACTTATACATACCTACATGAATAGCTAAACAGATATAGATATAGATACATTGAGTGGAGCTAATAACACCCATTTGAATGATAAACAACCAACGAAATACTGATAAAAGGTATAAATAACAGAAAAAAGGAAACTATCCACAAACATAAAAGCACAAAACACGAAAAGGGAGAAACAATAAAAACAGACCAAGGAAAAAGTATGAATGAAAGAATTGAACCCACACAGAGAAAGGTGCAGCTGAATTTTGCCCTCCGAGTTCAAATTCAAGTTTCATAATTCGGTTTGATTTATGATTCTTTGAAGTCCCCCCCCCCTCTCACTCTCTCCTAAAATCATAGTGAAAAAAGGATTATAATAACAGTATTGTCGTAAGAATGATAATGGTGATAATGATAAAAATTAAGATGGTAATAGTAATGATTAGAATAATGGTATGAAGAACCCGTAACAACAATAACAAAACAACATAATAAAAGTAATAATGTAAATGTATAATTTAGTAATATTGTTAAAAAAAAAATGTAAAAAAAATTGATAAAAAATAAAATGATAAAAAAA
>NC_051413.1:9969407-9969730 GCF_015228065.2 Penaeus monodon
AAAACGCTTATACTTTATATGCTTATACTATATATACCAACCGGATAGCTTGCCTAACAGAAACCTATTATACACGGTTGTGAGGTTTGTTAATGACCTGCTATTCTAACCAACTGCAGTAAGCTTTTGTAAGGCTCTCTTCGTCTCTGTGAGAAAGATGATATATAAATAAATTAGTACTTTTAAAGGTCCTTAGAAACGACCTTTTATGACATTAACGACGAGGAAATTTAGTAAGTGAGCTGCAGATCGCATTTTCATTTTGTGTAGTAGTATCATTACTGACATTAATCTCATCATTATTGGGATTTATAGCAACATCA
>NC_051413.1:9969793-9969895 GCF_015228065.2 Penaeus monodon
TAATGTATATCATAAGAATCGAATATGAACCTGATAATACCCATGATTATTATCTACTACCACGATTCATCCATCATATTAATCATACGATCCTAACCGTCC
>NC_051413.1:9970112-9970185 GCF_015228065.2 Penaeus monodon
GTATGGAGTTGTACGTTCTCGGATTGCGTGGTAACCTTCGTTTGGCAACTATGGTCCGCCGCCTTAATCCGGC
>NC_051413.1:9970540-9970856 GCF_015228065.2 Penaeus monodon
TAAATACGGTAGACATGCTTGTTAATTATCCAAATATTTTCTTGTAGACAGCTCGCTATTAATCAATAATCCTCGATCAGGCTTTCTCTTTTGCAGCTAATCCTCGTATGCAGACTTTCCATTAATCAAACATCTAATAGCCCGCGTCAACCCTCCTGAGAGAATCACAGCCTCCTCAGCATCACCATTTATAAAACGCAGCCAGTGAGGATTATAGGAGGGGGGGGTGACAAGTTCGCCTCCCCAAAACCACCATATTTTTCACCAGCTTCTCAAAGGTTTAACTTTTATATTCTTTACCGCCATTCGTAAGAAA
>NC_051413.1:9971100-9971365 GCF_015228065.2 Penaeus monodon
CGCTTTGTAAGGCATCTTCATTCCCTCATTGTCACCCTGGTTTCTCCTATAATCTTTTTCTTTCCGTTTCTCACATTTCTCCTGCCATCTCATTTTTTCTCGATAAGATTTTGCTTTCCTTTTGAGTAATTTGAAAGTCGTATTCAGATTACACTTAGAAGCTTCTTTCGAAAATGCATTTGTCTCTGTTTTTTTTCCATGAGTTACATTTACCTTCATTGTTTCCCTTTAACAATGTTCTATCAGTAATCATATTTCACTTTTG
>NC_051413.1:9971566-9971877 GCF_015228065.2 Penaeus monodon
ACGTCATACCATGGCGGCTGTCTGTTGAAACTGGCCATTATAAGTTATTAAAACTTTCATCTTCTTAACCTCAACGCTTTCCCTCAAACTTATCTTGGTCAGCAACTCCAGCCAAGTTCTTGCATCGGCTTGGTTGGAAGACGCTCTGGCCAACATCCATATGACTTTTCTCGTTTTGTTGTTGTTCGAAGTGTTTACTGAGGAAATCTGGCTTCGACGAGGAATTCCAGAGGGAGAAGCTTCGAGAAAATTCGTTTTCCCAACGGGATTTGCGGGAACGCAAATCCTTGGCAGATATAGCCGTCACCTTT
>NC_051413.1:9972656-9972742 GCF_015228065.2 Penaeus monodon
AAAAACATGTTGCATGATGGCTAGCTCTGTCGATTGACAAACAATGGTCATTACACATATATATCGGCTAGATACAATTGACATTC
>NC_051413.1:9972846-9973036 GCF_015228065.2 Penaeus monodon
CCCCATCAATAAACAGGGCATAGATCTCAGTCATGTAACTCTATCCTGGCGAAACCAAAAAAAAAAAGTTTTGTTTTTATTCGATTTCAATAAATTGCAACACACCAGTGCTTTCAAATTTTTACATAAACAGCGCAGTTTCAACAAGATACTGTGTAAATAGTGAAAGTGCGTTCGTTTCGAAAAAACA
>NC_051413.1:9973966-9974054 GCF_015228065.2 Penaeus monodon
CCCCGCCGCCCCCACCCACCCCACATCCCCCCCCCCCCCCCACCCACACCCGCCGACACCCCCCCCACCCACACCCCACACACCATAG
>NC_051413.1:9974138-9974498 GCF_015228065.2 Penaeus monodon
ACACAACACACACATCATTTGAATGCCACGTAACAAATAGTATTTTAGATATGATTCATATATATTATGTATTCTCATGACAGTGTATCATCCTTAATACGATTAGACACTCTGACCACTTAATTATATAACACATTAAAAAATGTCATATTAAATAAATTCCTTTATACGAAATACAGACATGTTCATGTAAATTTTTAATATTAATATATGACTATATACTTTTTTTGGAGTCCGTGGCATATCTGAATTTAATCTGTATTTTATGTATGAGATTTTAGTTTTCCAAATCATGTCGCATTTATGTTTTCTGCTGTTCATATTCATGCAATAGAGTTTAATATAGGTATGGTAACAGTA
>NC_051413.1:9977725-9977804 GCF_015228065.2 Penaeus monodon
CTCTTTACTTTTTATATATATCCTATCTATACTTTTATATATATCCTTCTCTATCTTTATTCTCTAGTGGTCTCTCCTC
>NC_051413.1:9979073-9979469 GCF_015228065.2 Penaeus monodon
TGTTTTCATCTATTTATCATTCCGTTCTATTTACCCGTTCATTCTTTTGAAAGAGCTGTTGTTTACCTTCACCCCCCCCCCTCCACTTAATACACAGTGCATGGATGCGTGCAGTCCGGTGTTTGTTGCAGCAAGGCTGGTGTCCGCTGTTCTTTTCCGGGGTGCACTGTATCAATTTTCGTTTTGGTCTCGCATGGGCGCTCGGTTTCACGCCCCTGTCCACTCTCTCGTTTGTAGTTAAATCGTTTCGAATTAAAGGGTGAAATTATTCGGCAGTTTGCATCGTTTTTATTGGAAATCTCGATTTTACGAGGTAGTCGCTCGCTGGGCTGTGGGCGTGTTTTGATGTTATCTGTTATCGTCACTGTCCATGACATCATTATATTACCATTCTTT
>NC_051413.1:9979512-9979973 GCF_015228065.2 Penaeus monodon
CTCATAATCATCATCAATTCTTTTGCAGAAGGGGCACTGTGACATGGACATTAATGGCGCCTTTCCTTATAAGCAAAATCTTGCTACATGGTTACCGATCAACCATTGATATCATAAAACCAGAAAAATACTACCCGCTCAATTAACCCATCACTTGTAACAGCCTACATGATCTATAAAACCGCTTGAGAGTTATAAAAAAACAAAACAAACATTAGTATGATCTTCATATAACTGTCATAACAGCAGATGATGTATGCGGTAAAATGATGTATCTTTCCCCAAGGTATTATCGGACTTGGGGAAGGACTAAAGACAGCCTTCGTCGTTAACTGCACATTGCTACCAAGGCAACGCGTGACTATTTTATTTACGAAAATTGGGTAATCAACATTTGAGGTCATAGAGCGTGTTACTTATACCTTTTTCGACATATATTTCACTAGAAAAATCAAAACTTA
>NC_051413.1:9980032-9981145 GCF_015228065.2 Penaeus monodon
CCGCACCTCGGGACACTTACCAGGTTATTTTCATCGTAAAAGGAGGTGGAGCCTAACTAAAAAGAGGTGTAGCGCTAAATATAGAGGGGTGGAGCTTGTATACCTAGTCCAGATTTAAGGCATAGTTTTCCTTATCTCAAACAAAGATTTTTTCATCAAGGTCCCCAGTTTGGTTACGTATTCTATATTTAGAAAGGACCGGGCTTCGTTCACAGGACCAAAAAGTCTAAAAATATCATCGTTTTCAAAATAAACATCGGGACATTTCTGTTACGTGATAGAGGTTTGGTTTTACTTTTTTTTCGATGTCTTATTTCTCTAATTTTTTCTTTCCATTCCTTTTTTCTCAGATCCACCTAGATACATAAGTTTGCAAAAAAAAAAAATTGTGATTATTAACATGGTATTCCTTAATAGGTAATGCTGTTAATCAGTATTAAGAATAGATATGCAAGTATAATCATTATGTTATGGAATATATACACACGTTTAAACTCATTCTAATTTCATTATGAATTATACACACACGTTTTATCATTCTAATATATATGTATATAACACACGTTTTATCAGTCTACTCTACTATGACTATATACAACGCATTTAATCATTATAATATGCTCTGATATAAACACGATCTTTAATCAATCCAATATCTTATGGAAATATATATGCATTTTAATCAACCTACTATGCTATGTATATATGAACAAAACGTTTAATCTTCTAGTATGCTGAGAATATATAAACATATTTAAAATCAATCTAATATGCTCATGGCTATATACCCACGTTTAATTATTATACCTATGCATGGGAAACATGTTATCTCATATTATATCATTCTGAATACTAGGGAGATACATTTTTTTTATCATTTTAATTTACTATGGAGGTAACTTTTATCATTCTTATATGCTATCGGGATTTATAATTTATTTTATTTTCCACTATTTTGCTCTTGTCAGATTCATAGTAAATCCACTAATTTCGCTTCGAACACTGGGTTTCCGAGTAAAGATCGTAATTGCGTTTAACTTTCTTACTAAAATGGCATAGCTTTGTTGGGGTGACCAAGAAAGATTTTAATTGCTTCCTCCACCACACACACAC
>NC_051413.1:9981228-9981594 GCF_015228065.2 Penaeus monodon
GAGGCAAAAGATACGACTAACTCAGTGATGCTTATTTTGGTACTTAAACGTTTGAAATGTCGTCTAAACGTCAGATATTCGCTTCAATTGCATATCTGATGTTCATTTTTATACAACTTTTCAAATTGTTTTAGTGTTTATTGAGTGACAAGTTGCCTTTTCCCATTCTTAGACTATATTGATTCATAATTGTATGATTTACAGTTGTTATAATGTTGAGCAATTTAGATATAGAAGGAAAATTATATTGAAAAAAACAACAACAAAGGTATCTAATAACAGCATTTGATATGATTTATTATGGTTTTATGATGAAATACGTGCTGTATACATATCTACCTCCCTGCTTACGTAAACCCACTCCTC
>NC_051413.1:9981649-9982015 GCF_015228065.2 Penaeus monodon
AAACATGCTCAAACATTTCCCTTGATATCGATCCTCAGAATGGCCTTTATCATGCTCCTGCTTAATAACTAAATCAAAATGAAATTCCCTCTCGTAACAACCTTTGAAACCCTATTCCCTCTCCTCCTTACCCCCCTCCCACTCCCTCCACCTTCTTTCTTAATTTAGGTCATCTATCTTTAAAATAATTGAGTCTGGCCTAGTTTTCCTGTGCCAGGTCAAGAGGCTAACGCGGGATGCCTGTTCTAATTACCAATTTAAGGGAGGAAGTAGATTGTGTTCTGCATTATATAAGATATAGCAGGAGTTTATTATCATTATTATTTAAACAAAATAGGAAATGGGACAGACGGGGAAGATACATGA
>NC_051413.1:9982413-9982802 GCF_015228065.2 Penaeus monodon
CAAGCATCCCGGGCATTCACCTGCACAACAACACAGGAACACACGCATTTCCTGACGCGGAGAAAGCAGAGCGAAAAGGAAGGATTTAGGTCACCCAGTAGGTGTATTAAGAAGGAGAGAAGACGCGCTGAAATTGGTCTTTACTGCCACCGAGACCGAACGGGGAAATGATTATGCTCGTAAATATGGGACTTGTATTCGTTATTATTAATTTTATTTGTATTGTCTCTTCCTTTATTTTTATTTGTTATATTTTTGTTGCTTTAGATTTTTTTTGCGAATTTTCCTTGATTTTTTCTTTCTTTTTTCTTTTTTTGTCCCCTTTTCATCTTTATCTTATTACGAAAGTTTATTCACCGTCCTTCTCTGACTATTTTCTCAACCTCCTA
>NC_051413.1:9982880-9983007 GCF_015228065.2 Penaeus monodon
GGAAGTACTACAACGCAAAAAAAAAGTGTTAGTATGTTGGAGGGACAGACTCGCTGGGGGCGGTCTTCAGCTGCGAAATTCTCTACGACGGAAAAAATAAGTAAAAAAAAATATATAATGAAATGAA
>NC_051413.1:9983127-9983220 GCF_015228065.2 Penaeus monodon
GCACGCACGCATATATTTTTTTCAGTATGTCATTTAGGGATAAAGGGTGTTTTAAAAATCATACTTCTATTGTTATTATTATTTATGATGATG
>NC_051413.1:9985771-9986087 GCF_015228065.2 Penaeus monodon
ATTTCCAGCTCTTGTCTCTGTGTAATTCAGATCATTTCTGCAATGCAATTTCATATCCGCGAGTGCTGTTTTCTATTTCCAAAGAGCCAGATGCAATGTAGTAATAATGGCAATTGCAATGCTCTTTGTAAAGGATGTTTCGCATACAAGTGTTATTATTATCTATGTGTTTACATGTTGAGACACAAAAATCGCATAAAATTTGTTTGTGAAATAACGTTCTAAATCCTTTTGTATATTTCATATCTAAGTGGTTTTGCAGATATTGCACCTGAGATATTTATCTTATCTTGCCGTTGCATTCTGTCTTTCTTAT
>NC_051413.1:9987917-9988108 GCF_015228065.2 Penaeus monodon
GATACGAGATTGGATATTTAAGCATGTCGCAGAGCATTAATCGTCCTGAAATCACAGACACAAAAATCGCATAAAATTTGTTTGTGAAATAACGTTCTAAATCCTTTTGTATATTTCATATCTAAGTGGTTTTGCAGATATTGCACCTGAGATATTTATCTTATCTTGCCGTTGCATTCTGTCTTTCTTAT
>NC_051413.1:9988579-9988687 GCF_015228065.2 Penaeus monodon
TCTGTAACATAGGAAATTATAACAGGCAGGGAATAGGTTTCAAATTATTCTACTTGTGGAGTACAGATCGAGTCCTGATAAAGTCGTGACCAAAAAGGCAGACGGATT
>NC_051413.1:9989602-9989678 GCF_015228065.2 Penaeus monodon
GTAATGAACCCTGACGTAGGCCTATATATAACATGGCCTATATTTACTATTTATCTTATGGCTACGTCATGTTCTT
>NC_051413.1:9990110-9990985 GCF_015228065.2 Penaeus monodon
GTGATACACGTACGTGATACGAGATTGGATATTTAAGCATGTCGCAGAGCATTAATCGTCCTGAAATCCTTACAAGGGAATTAGCAACCCTACAGTTTGGTTATTAAAAATGCTATCTCCATGTAATATTATCATTATTTATTTTTTTTTTCTATATTCAGGTTACCCTAAATACTGGCAAATATAATGAATTAAGTAAAAACCACATTCGAAAGTTAGTCACCCTTGCCTAGTGGACTTTCCAGTGCTCTAGCCACGGTAAATTTACAATGGGAATCCTAATGTTATTTGCGACTACCAGCACGGTCCATTTACGATTACAATTTTAGTTACCAGCAATTTTGCTACCGTGATTGCACTTACGAATCCGGCCCTGAGTGTGGTGATAAAGAAGAGGAAAGATTAATCCTCAGGCTTAAGAACATATTAGAACAAAGGGAATAGGGATAGAAAGAGATAATTGATGATTATACAATGCAAAGGAAAGAGGGTTGGGGTGCATTATTATAGCTTTTGATCAAAGTATTATTAAAAATATATTCAAAGAAAAAAATATTAGAAAGAAATGTTTCATTAGAGAAAGAAAGAAAGTCGGATAAGTTATAATCTGTTTAAAAGGGTTTGTCTTAATGAAATGAAAAAAAAGCCATAGAGAGAGAGACAGTGTTGTTATCTGAAACTGCGGTTTGATGATTATTTAAAAATTGCAGAGGAAAACGATGAAAAAAATGCATACCAAATTAACGAAGAGGCTGAAGATTATAAAAGAAAGAAAGGGAAAAAAGTAGCCAAGAATTGAGAATTTAGGAAAAGGAACGAAGTTGGCGAAATTTCGACTGGAATATTATTACTATTAAAAAGACAGGAGAAAAAGG
>NC_051413.1:9991074-9991437 GCF_015228065.2 Penaeus monodon
AAGGGGGGTTGGTTCAGGTTAAGGGAATATGATGCTGAAAGAAGATCCAAAGTGAAAAAAAACATCTATTAAGTGATATACAAGGGACTATTAAGCAAAGAAAACAGTGAGATTTTCGAGGAAGCATAATAAGTATGTGTGCAACATATGATATAAAGAACTATAGATGCATGTATATAATATATGCTTTAAAATTAAATTACAAGTGCGGTCTTTAGTAATAAGAGAAAACGAAATAATCAGCAGATAACCGATAGAAATAAAGATACCGAAAAGATTTACGAAGAATTAAAAAAAAAATCAATAGAAGAACAAAATGTCGAGTTAAACATCACTCCAATTTAAACGTATCGAGACCCCCCC
>NC_051413.1:9991866-9992134 GCF_015228065.2 Penaeus monodon
CACAATAGCACACAAACAGCAGTATAGCGAAATATCAACTATTTACGAGTAAAAAGGTATGATACTCAATCACTGCAGAAAACTACTTGAAACTAATGTTGCACGCTATTAAAAGATTGAGAGAGAAATATTAATAGGAAAATTAAGTAGGAAAAATCAGTTAGAAAGCAATAGTTTTATTTCAGGGTAGAAAATAAAAAAGAAAAATATGCATAGTATCTCAAAATACTACACAGACTCCTCTACAGAAAGTTATTTGATTTTTTTC
>NC_051413.1:9992437-9992626 GCF_015228065.2 Penaeus monodon
TTTTTGTATCATGTGATAGAGAGAATCAATTTAAAAGACTCAGAGGCTCTCGTGAATTGCCTCCCTGATTGCAAGAAGCCCTGAAGATAGAATATATTTGCAACTGTAGGCTAATTGGCGCTTCTGACGTGGAAAAAGTAGCAGAGAGCAAATATCATTTGATATCAAATACAAACTCGGGCATCTGAG
>NC_051413.1:9992860-9993024 GCF_015228065.2 Penaeus monodon
CAGGGAACAGAGATGTACCAACGCAACCTGCTTCATATCCTCATGCCAGATCCCTTGGTGGTAAAATTGTCTTTCGAAACACATTTATCTCTTCCTGTTACGACCGGTTTATAGAATTCCCATGTCTTTCCTCATTTTCTAATTTTCCTTTGAAACTTACTGGA
>NC_051413.1:9993362-9993645 GCF_015228065.2 Penaeus monodon
TCCCAATACTCGTAAAACTACTATAATATCAACAACAACACATCTCTTACCTCGTTCTCTCATCTCTTATTGCACATCATCTGCTCCTTTGAAGAAAGAAAAATACTTTAAAGGAAGTGGAAATGCAATTGCAAGAATGTTCTGCTGAATGCATATTGCATCAGCTAAGTAAAAAGACGGAATTGATAAGAACAGAGGGGCGAGTTTTATTGTAATGACAGATGATTAAGATAAGGTAGATAAGCCTAAAGCTAATGAAGAACCTTATAATATAGATTATTAG
>NC_051413.1:9993864-9994223 GCF_015228065.2 Penaeus monodon
CTGTGGACACAATTACACAATTCAACTGTGGGAGGTTTATATGCTTATATTCAATATATTCTATATAATTATATTTCATACCACATAACTACACAGTAAAACCATAACTTTGGCTTTATTCTCAGTTACACTTTTGTCCCAAAATAAGCTTGATTAGGAGCGTCTGCACTACAGATCATTCAACTTTGATATGATGAAATACAGGCGATCCAATTTTGGTAAAAAAAAAAAAAAAATGTATTGAATTACAAATGATGCAATCTGGCGTAATGAACTACACAACTTTGAATCACACCTGAAGCAACATTGGTTTGTTTAGCTACAATTGACCCAAATTGGTTAGGATCAATAATAGCACA
>NC_051413.1:9994813-9995007 GCF_015228065.2 Penaeus monodon
AAGTTTAGGATATCATTTTCTCATATTGTTTTATCAATATCCTCCTCTGTCAAGTTGCATTGCAATATATGATTTATTCGGAGAATTCAATATCATTTATTTTTAATAAACCTGAAGAAGTCAGCAACGTTGCACATTTTGCTTCTTTGCAATCGCGATCACAATCATCTCATGGATCTGGTTCTATACGGAGT
>NC_051413.1:9995172-9996063 GCF_015228065.2 Penaeus monodon
GAGAAGAAAGACAGAAGAGAAGATGAAGAAGAAGAAGAAGAGAAGAAAGACAGAAGAGAAGATGAAGAAGAAGAAGGAGAAAGAAGAAGAAGAAGAAATATTGGATATGGCGAGGGAGTAGATGAAGGAGATATAGTAAAGACAGATAGACAGAAAAAAAAGGGAAAGGGAGAGACTGAAACATTGCGAGCGAGCGAGCAAGAGAAGAAGAAGAGAGAGAGAGAGAGATGTAGAGAGAGAAAGAGAGATAAGAGAAAGTATATATAGAAAGATATAGAAGATAGAGAGAGAGATAAACTAATAGTAAAAGTAGGCGGAAAAGAAGGAGGTAAGAGTGAGGAGGAGAAATGAAAAGGAGGAGGAGGAAAAGGAGAGGTAAGAGGAAAAGGAGGAAGATTATAGGAACAGGCATATTACTGCAAATTCGAACATTCATGATTCATGTGAAAAGTGTAGGTCTGAAAATGTAATATACTAAGCAGATAAAATTAAGATTAAGCTATGAAATATAATGACTTCTTCTTATTAATTGTTCTCATCATAATAATTTTTATAAACATCATCAATTCTCCTACATCAAAAGTTCCATCTTTCTGCAACATTTGAATGCATGCGATCAACTGTAAAAAAATGAGGAAAATACGGCAAAGAAGTTGGATATCTAAAGAATCCACATATAAGTTCCTATTGGGCGGAAAGAAGAGGAAAAAAGATTGCAAGTGTGTTGATTTGCAATGTAAGGAACTGTGGGGGGAGGGGGAGGGAGAAGGATGTTGCAGATATTACGAAAAGTGAAAGGAAACAGCGTAAAAAAAAATCGAAACTGACTTGTGTCTCGGGAAAGTTTGAGGAAAGTGCAGACGGGAAGGAAATTAGCCGGTGAAAAGACTT
>NC_051413.1:9996755-9997115 GCF_015228065.2 Penaeus monodon
TCTACTGTAGTGTTATCATAAAGAAAATTAATTATTATCCATGTAATAACGCCTGTTCAAAAAGTCATATCCGACATGAGGGTCATAACGTAAGCTGTTAATATTTCATGTAAAATCTAACATGACCTTTAACCTCATCGCAAGCATAAAATAATCCGGATTCAAGTGATTTATTGGGTGCTATATTTATACTTAGTCATTTCACGATATTATGCACACATATTTAAGGAGTTGACTTTGAACATAAATCTATGCATGTTGTTGCCGACAACAGAGGTCCCATTTGGTGCCCTTTTCTTAAGCTTGGTGTGAGGTTTCCTTTCGTCTGTGACTTTGAAATGCAAATGTCGAATAACATTT
>NC_051413.1:9997389-9998062 GCF_015228065.2 Penaeus monodon
GGAGAGCGGGGAGAGAGAAGGATTGATTGATTGATTCTTTATTACCATAAAGGTTGATACATTAAAACAAATTATAATATAAAAGTGCAATTTGGCATGATGGTCAGCTGAGCTATAACTCCTTTGCTGACATTTTGCAAATTCGAAATAGTTAATAACATAAATTTAGAATAGAAAATAAATGAACATAGGGCTAAAGATGACTAGGCATAAAACTAGAGTAGATACAAACATTAATCCTGCAATGATATTACTAAATGACAAAATTAAAAACAGGTAAGCAGTAAAAAACGTAAAACATAAACAAACAAACAAAGACCCAGAGATGCAGACATAAATCAAATATAATTAATCACATAAACTTAGTGAAACTATAAAATAGATGCTAAAAATGAAAGAACAAAGATTTTAACAATATTAAAGTGCAAAAAGTGGAAAACACAAGAAATTCAAACATAAAAATATAAGAAAGTTGGAATACAACTAAAGTGCCAACGAATAATTAAAAAGAAATACACAAAAAATAATAAAAAATAATACACATATTCAGAGAAAATAAAGTAAAACTAGAAACAAAGATTAAGCTTCAGACTAGAAGTCAAAACATAAATATTTTCAAGGCATGTTTAAAGGAATTAATGGACGGAATGTGTTTAATGGATTCATCAATAGA
>NC_051413.1:9998589-9998682 GCF_015228065.2 Penaeus monodon
GTGTAAAAATAAAAGTTAATTAAGATATTATTAAAACTATTTTTTTCACAGAATGCTGCCGAGAGCGTAAACAATTAAAGCTTATATAAAAAC
>NC_051413.1:9999384-9999624 GCF_015228065.2 Penaeus monodon
AGTCTTCCCTTTAAATTGTTGTGCATGTCTCTTCTATAACGTCCCAACTAGAGGTTTGTTATCGTTCCTAAATTCAGCAGAGTAACAGTCTGCTAGCTTAAAACCAAGGAAAAAAGCACAGGTTCCCCCATATAGAACCTGTGTTAACTGTCCTTGTCTTAATCCAAGGTCTATATAATACGAGACTGTAATCCCAGTCTATGGCTTTGTCCAGCTTTGGGTTGTGTTCATCGGTGGCTT
>NC_051413.1:9999678-10000058 GCF_015228065.2 Penaeus monodon
CATTTCGTTGGTTTTTTGGAAATTTCTGGGGTCCATTTTTTTTTTTTTTTACAATTATAAGCATCAGTACTTTTAAATGTCGAAAAGCGCCGGGGGTGTTGGTGACTGTTAATTAATATATTGCAGATAAAGGTTTAATTAAAAGAGAGTTTTCTGGAAATTAAGGCCTTTCTCCGGCTTTGAATTATGAAGAATAAAGACTTTACTTCCTTTTAAGGTATTTCTTTGTCTTTGCAAATGTCAACAAACACACATCCTGACTATGAGTGATTTTTTTTTCTTACTTAAATTTATTTTTTTGAGTATTTGTTTTTCGCTTTATATAGCCACAATCAGAGTCAAAGAAAATTCATTTTTTATGGGTTTTACATGTATCAATA
>NC_051413.1:10000305-10000815 GCF_015228065.2 Penaeus monodon
ATTTTTATCAAGTATTATTTATTTATGCATGGTATTTTCCAATTCATATTTATTCACTGTTACCATCTGCTTCAAAACTGAATAAGATTTATCTGATATAAAGAAATTTTTTACTTTGTTGATTAAAAGATACTGCGCTGGTGGTTATAAATCTTTCATAGCTATTATATATCAAAATATCGCTTTTGCTGACACGTGTGGATTATGAAATTATAAAAAAAAAACATGATGAACTTCTCTAAATTATTAATTAATTCAGTTTCATGCGTTTTTTTCTTGTTATTCGAAATGATATATTGAGAGGAATATTATCATTATTATCAGTGGTTCGGTTATCGATATTTATCAATTACATAACAGCTTACTTCATTATGATTTTCTCAGTTTTAAATCGAACACGATAGTGTAAATGAAAAAAAATTATTACAAATTTTGTTTTTTTAATTGTTACCTCATATTTCTGTTACCATTTCTTAGTTTTAAAACATTTTTTATCAAATTTTTTAAAAT
>NC_051413.1:10001924-10002015 GCF_015228065.2 Penaeus monodon
TTAATGGACGCGTGTTTTCCACCAAAGAATTTATCAGGTCTTCCTGCTTCTTGGAAAAGAGGGATAAAGGGTGGAAGAGAGGGAGGGATAA
>NC_051413.1:10002085-10002157 GCF_015228065.2 Penaeus monodon
GAAGTCAGAAAATGTTTAAAAATCCACATAAAAGAGGGAAGGAAGGAGATATACAAAAATAGACAGAGAAAT
>NC_051413.1:10002271-10002336 GCF_015228065.2 Penaeus monodon
CACAAAGAATTACTGCTCCGTGTAAATCTTAGTGTGTGCGAGCTGGTGTGTTTTGCGTAACAGCT
>NC_051413.1:10003029-10003297 GCF_015228065.2 Penaeus monodon
TCGATGGGTGGGGTATTAAAAGAAAGAAAAAAAAAAGTATGAGATATTAGGGACATGAATAGAAGCATCTTTTAAGAGAGAGAGGTGGGGATAATAGAAGGGGGGGGGGGTTAGGGGGGAATGGAGAAAGGGAGATCCAAATACATGACTCCGCACACACACGCATCAAGCCATGTTATAGATTGAGATGGATGTGTGTGCCTTATACAAGTAGCCTACATTCTACGCTGGTTTCTCGCGGAAAGTAAAACATTAATTTATAGGCCTA
>NC_051413.1:10003684-10003848 GCF_015228065.2 Penaeus monodon
TACCCAAGCTGTCCATCTTTGTATATGCTATTGGACAAGATGCTGTCAATGTGCATGATAAAGTGGGACGGTCCATCTCAGTGTGGGTGCAGCCTACATACTCTCTTCCCAGTCACTCTCTTCTTATCCTCCCCCTCTCTCTACGAGTATTTATTTCTCTGTTT
>NC_051413.1:10003878-10004058 GCF_015228065.2 Penaeus monodon
TCGGGTATTTATTCCTGTTTTCTCTCGTCATTAAACTTTCATCATAAATGTTAATACTATCATTTTCATATAGCATGTTTAATATACTTTAACTTTTGTGATACAAGGAAATTATTATTCACACCAGGTTTAATAATGACTTTAACGTTATAATTTTCGACTTTGATTATCTTTATATAT
>NC_051413.1:10004101-10004256 GCF_015228065.2 Penaeus monodon
TAGATATATAAACCGGTCCTGGGTAAAAGTACACGTTCTTTTTGCAACACGGGTCTCGGCTTGAAGAAAAGATTGCAACGGAAGAACCTAAGCTGGTAAGCACGTGTCTTTGTCGTTCATTGCTTTTTTCTACGTCCTGTGATAAATGCGCTGCC
>NC_051413.1:10005041-10005184 GCF_015228065.2 Penaeus monodon
AGCGATTTAAATAAAAAATTTACACAAGCATAGTTTTACTTAATTTCATTTATTGGATAAATACAAAGAAAATATAATCTTTTAAAATCAGTCTTCAAACTTTATTTACCAGTACATTTCATAATTTCCATTCTACAATATTA
>NC_051413.1:10006161-10006316 GCF_015228065.2 Penaeus monodon
GGGAGACAAAGATTTGAAAATTCTCTACACCGACAATCCCACATAAGATTTCCCTGCCCTATGATCTCTCTCTAGCTTTTCCCCGTTTGAATAGACTCACGGGGACGGAGATCGGTGTTTGTAGAAGAAAAAGAAGGTACGTCTACATAGTTCAT
>NC_051413.1:10007038-10007261 GCF_015228065.2 Penaeus monodon
AGAAATAGCTAGTGATACTAAATGCATAGTGATATAATATTATATTGGAACAATAAATGAACACTATTACCGGGCACTCTTCCTTATATAAGTACCTTCATATACAAGTGGTATGCATAGTGAGAACCAGAAATGGTATTCCAGCGAAAAGTTAAATATTTAACCCAAAAACATGAGACTTACGCAAGAACTATGAATTAGAACTTGAGAAAGAAAGCTTGGA
>NC_051413.1:10008077-10008651 GCF_015228065.2 Penaeus monodon
GACAGGAAGAGAGACAGGAGACGATAAGCCAGTATTAGTATACCTACTGCCGTCCTTGTGTTTCTGATTGCATGCATTTGGTCTGTGATGGAGTACCCCCCCCTGTCTCCACCCCCCCACCAACCCCCACCGCCCCTCCCATTATCCTCACTCTCCCCAACACCCATACCACTACCCCCTACCATCTCCTCCTATCCCCACCCCTCCCATTACCCTCACCCCCCACCCACCATCCATGCCACTACTCCCTACCATCTCCTACCCCAACACCCCTCCCATTACCCCCCCACCATCCACGCCACTAAGCCCCTACCATCTCTTCCTACCCCCAACATCCCTCCCATTCCCCTCAATCCCCCCCCCCCTCCACCACCACCACTATCCTTTGATTACGCCCATGCATCTTGGTACCCGAATCTGAGTTAGTTCACACAGGCATCGCGTTTCGTGGACAAACCTGCTTTGTTGTCTGTCATACGTAGGTTGCTCTGTTGAGTGAGCATTCCAGGGCACTTGCTTGTGTGAGCGAGGATGCTGTGGGTGACACAAACACACTAAAGGGTATATGAGAGCG
>NC_051413.1:10008857-10009029 GCF_015228065.2 Penaeus monodon
AATCTAAAATAAGTTAATATCTCTGAAATGATTTTTTTTTCTCTGCAATATCTTCCTTATAAATATATTTACCATTAATATTATAACTTTCTTGCTTTGCCTGTCGCTTGATTTCCCTGAATTTTAATATTGGAGAGAAAATCTCCAACAATTCCAAGAAATTTCAAAGGAT
>NC_051413.1:10009298-10009433 GCF_015228065.2 Penaeus monodon
GGAATTCCCCAAAACTGGTGTCGATTTTAATGGGATTCTTGACGTCATTTAACTTATTTACCTCCTGTCGTTATTTTTGTGATTGCATAATGAGATTTATGTTTCTTTTAGTTTCCCATGTCTGAGGGACGCGTC
>NC_051413.1:10010121-10010287 GCF_015228065.2 Penaeus monodon
TGCCTCTCTCCCCTCCTCCTTACCTTCGCCTCGATTACGTGACAGAAAGACAGTGAAAAGTTTTAGTGGAAGACTTACGTTGTTTGATGTTTTTGTTTGTTTTTGCTCGTTTTTTGTTTACTGGAGGGGTGTGGAAAGGAGGAGAATAGATAGACGTTGTTTAAAC
>NC_051413.1:10010431-10010600 GCF_015228065.2 Penaeus monodon
TAATTTGACAAATCTTAATGTGGAAAATTTACCTTAAGTAAAAACAGAATTAATTGCAATCGCTATCACTATTATTAATTCTAAAACTTTATATTATTAGTATTTTCTCTTCATTATAACTGTGATATTATAACGATAAAATGCATTGTCAATAATTTGTATCGGAATT
>NC_051413.1:10010818-10011028 GCF_015228065.2 Penaeus monodon
ACATGAAATATAAACAGGTCTTTCTGTGAGTGTGTGTTAAGTTCCTGCAATAACTCGTGCTATGTTGCATTCATGAATAGAGCTGTCACGTACATTTGCGTGGGTAAAAGACGTTTGCAGGTAATAAATTTAAAACCCGGGGGGCCGAGGGGGTTTTAAAAGCCCTCGGACCTTTAACCTGGGCACGACGGGCTTTTTCTTGGAGTAAAG
>NC_051413.1:10011278-10011632 GCF_015228065.2 Penaeus monodon
GAAAGAAAAAGACGTTTGCAGGTATTAGTTTTATTTCTTTCCCCCAGTGTGGGAACAGAATTTTCCAAGAAACCTTTTATGAAAACTTTCCAAAACAAAAGGGTTTTTTATTTTAGGAGAAAAGGGACCAAATTTTTTTGCGGGCATTTCTCACCAATAGGGCTTTTCATGCATTATAAGTATTTGCTCCAGGCGTGTGTTTTTTCTGAGACGCACACCCCCCACTCGCGGTTTTCCATTTTCGATCACATAAAACCCTTTTGTGGCCCGAGAAAAAATGATAAAAAATTTATTTAAACCCAAAACAAAAAATAAAAAATGAGAAAGGCCCGCCCCCAAAAGAAAATCAGACTT
>NC_051413.1:10011831-10011992 GCF_015228065.2 Penaeus monodon
ATCATCCAATAGGGGTTGGCAAACACACCCCAAACTTTGCTTAGGAGCTACCCCCTGCAGAGAAAAAATAAATTTTTTTGGACAGAACGGGGAAAATTCAAAGTAATTTAAATTCGCCCAACCCCCAAAATTTTTTTGTTTGATGCAAATTTCCCAAAAAA
>NC_051413.1:10012651-10013599 GCF_015228065.2 Penaeus monodon
GGGAGGGGTGTATTGATTTTAACTTTTCTAATTTTAAAAATATATAAAATAATATATTATAAAATATTATATTTTTATATAAATTAATACCATAATTTTAATAAATAAAATTTTAAAATTTTAAAAATATTATATATATATTTTGATAATAAAATAATAAGATAGATAATTTGTTTAAAATATAAATATAATATAAAAAAAAAAAATAAATTTATAAGAAGAAAGTATTGAAAAAAACATTAATATATTTTCTTATAATATAATTATATAAATAGGGGGTATAATAATATTATATAGATAGTTTTTAAAATACTATATAATTATAACCCATATACAAAATATTTCCCTTTTATTCTTCCTACTCTAATAAAAATTTAATATTTACCAATATAAATAAAAAAATAAAAGATATTTTTAGGGGTATTAATTTTAATATGGGAATTAAAAGGGATATATATAAAACTAATAATAAGATAAAAAAATAAAGAAAAAATAGATTTATCTTTATTATATATATATGTGACTGTATGTCATTAATTTTTAAACTATATATATATAATATATACCTAATAAAATTATATAATATATATTATATATAAAATTAAAATATATGATATATATATTTTTTTAATTATTAAGGTTTAATATTCGATAATAAATATATATTTTTATATATATATAATTTTAAAATTTTTATGGGAAAAGTTATTAAAATATCATAATTTATATTTTATATTTATAATTCGATATATATTCTCTATTAAAATTATATATTATTTAACATTTTGCCCTTTTAGATATTTTTAAAATTTTTTCTAATTTTATATGATTTAATTTATTTCCCTATATATCATATTTAACCCCATAACTATATTTTATATTAAGGGGATTAAAATTTATTTTTTTATTCTATAAAATAGGTTTTTATATATAATAAATTTTTTACCC
>NC_051413.1:10013864-10014607 GCF_015228065.2 Penaeus monodon
GCGGTGGTTTTCCCTGGTTTGCATATGAAATCCCTTCTATATTTGTACTTGCGCACATCTATTAGATCACCTTAGTCTCTCTTCATCCACCTTCAGTCGTACATACACCCACATTTACATATCAGATCCCTGTGTCAATTCATGTATTTTACATTATTTCCTTTTCCCGGGTTTTCAGTAAAATTTTTCCCTTTTTGGGAAAACCCTACGGTTTTTCATTTTTTCTCTGCAACGTTTCACTGCCCTTTGCTTCCCTTTTTGTAAGAATGCATATATTGCCCCTTTGTAATGGGAATTTCCCGTTTTCCCGGTCTGGTTTTTCGGGGGCAAAACAATATGTTTTCCATGGGGCCAAAGATAGAAATGCCCGGGGAAAGCCCAAACTTCGCTAAAAATCATTTCATTAAAACCCGGGGGACGTTAAGGGATATCCATAAACAGATGAACATAAACACTTGTTTCTTTTTTTTATTCTTTGCCCGTAAAGGTCATGGGATTGTCTGTGGGTTTTTAGGGCCTTTTACTGGGATTTTAGAACTGCTTTGGGGTAACGTTGCGTTATATACTTTTACTATAATTTTTTTTTCGTTGGGCAAATTTTTATCACGTGGGTTATTGTGGGTTTTTTTTCCCCGCTGTTTTTTTTTATCTACCCTTACTATATTTGGCGTCACTAGAATTTTTTTTGTTGTCATTTTTGATTTGGTTTTGTTAATTTATAGTGGGGTTTGCTTGGTTTGCGG
>NC_051413.1:10015217-10015504 GCF_015228065.2 Penaeus monodon
AGGGTTATTTAAGGATTGAAAAAATAATAAAACCCAAATTTTGGAAAGAAATGACAAATTTTATAATGAAAAAAAAACATTAGAATAATTTATTATTTTTGAGTAAAAGATAATGTATAATAAAAAAATTAAAAATTTAGGGTAATGATAGAAAATACAAAAAGGAATAAAGGGGGTAAATATTTTGATAATAATAATGATGTTAATGGGAAAAAGAAACAATATCAAAAAAAATCATAAGGATAAAAATAAAAAATGGGCATAATGATAATGATGATAATATTTTT
>NC_051413.1:10015567-10015824 GCF_015228065.2 Penaeus monodon
GATAATTACAAAATTTTGCCCCAAACTGCCAAGGGAATTTCCCGGAGAGAACCAAAAGCAACTCCCTTGCAAGGGATAAGGATACTTAAGCTGCCTGTCGTTTTTGAAAACTTTATTATAACCATAAACATTTGGAATCTTAAGGAGACTCCGGACCTTAAGAGATCTAGTTTATCCCCGGGGAAGATATGTGAAGGAGGGGGGGAGGGGGGAGAGGGGGGATGGCGACTTTCCGCGTGGAGTGACGTCAGACTGAG
>NC_051413.1:10020989-10021211 GCF_015228065.2 Penaeus monodon
TAATTTGACAATTTTTCTGTTCATTAACAAAATGATGGATATTTTAAACGTTCCGCATTTCTCACTTTATAGCTTGCCCATGTCATGAAAGACGAATCACTTTCATTTTGTACTGGAATTAAAAATTTTCAAAAGAATTCAAACACATTTCTCACCTTAATAGATGAAGTAATTGCCAGTGTATGTAGAGACGAATCAACTTTCATGTATGAACGTGAAATC
>NC_051413.1:10021718-10022045 GCF_015228065.2 Penaeus monodon
ACATTTTTGAAAGAATTCAATATTTGAAAGCAACTTTTAAACTTCGATAAGACTTTGGTTTAAATCTAACAATCTTTTCTACCCTTTCTGAAGACTTAATACTTAAAAATCCCCTAAACTTTTTTATAATTAATTTATTTACTTTATAAAACCAAAGAATAAACCGACTGGGTTTTGTCTCAGAATACAGCCTCTTTTTCGAAATGGATAATAAATAAAAACTTTATCAAATAGAATTCCTTAAAGAAAACGAACATAACAGCACAAGACATCCTTACAAAAACAAAATCGTGTTTAACAAATGAAATCCTTAACAGGCAAAATTCT
>NC_051413.1:10022175-10022323 GCF_015228065.2 Penaeus monodon
CAGCACCAGGAAATCCTTACACTTTCCTGTTCACTGAATATCTGAAACTCATCAGCATAAAGTTTGAAGATACTCGATGGGCCGCCTCAAGGTCGACGAGGTGGCGGAGGCACGTTTCCTCACGTTCTTTCTTGTCTTTTTTTAAAGC
>NC_051413.1:10022473-10022595 GCF_015228065.2 Penaeus monodon
CATAAACCGTCCATGTATTTCTCAAAATCTTAGCTTATGTTGGACAAAATTTAACAAAAGAAAAAAGATATTTTCGTTTTCGTGACAGCAAAAAAAATAAGCTCGTAATTCATTCATTCAAT
>NC_051413.1:10022958-10023208 GCF_015228065.2 Penaeus monodon
TAATATATATATATATTTATAACAACAATACAACAAACAATATCAATATATATATTATATATTGATTATTATTATATATTTTGTTGTTTATTATATATTGTGTAGTATTTTTTGATTTATATGTTGTTATATGATTGTGTTATTGATATATAGTATACTATATCAAAATATAGCATCCTAATTATTATTATCCAAATGGTTTGTGTTTGTGGTCGTAGTGTGGGGTGTTCGTGCAGTGGTGTATCACGAT
>NC_051413.1:10023500-10023678 GCF_015228065.2 Penaeus monodon
TTTCAAAATCTAATGACCCTTTACTTCACTCAAGAACAAAACCGGCCTGAGCTCGTCCGTCTGATGTCACTTCGCGCGGAAAGACGTCCTTCCCACATTTCTTCGCTGGGATAAAAAAGGTATTTTAAGTTCAGTAGACGGCTGGAGATCGCACATTGCGTGGAATTTTTAAAACTGT
>NC_051413.1:10023766-10023861 GCF_015228065.2 Penaeus monodon
CATCTAAGGACATTTCTAGGGGATTAAAAGGCACACGCTTTTATAATTATTCATTTTGGAGAAAAAAACGAGTTTTCTTTATACACTGATGATAT
>NC_051413.1:10024068-10024742 GCF_015228065.2 Penaeus monodon
TAAAATACATGATCATAATTACAAGAATGACTTTCTACTAATGATTAAGAAGAACAATGGCAACTATTTAAAAAAACTCATAAGTATGAATTATTTATTCTGTTATTATTTATATAACTTCGCGCTCTAACTAGTACTATACTGATGACATTGATAAAATGCTCAGCGAATCAAATTTAAAGATTCCATAAAAGACCATTAAAAGCCGCTAGCAATAACACAAAATCCGAAGCGACGGTATTTACGTAAACAATTAAGTCCGGGACCTTTACACAAGCACGATGTTGAAAAACACGTTTATGATTTTCTATTTTGAAAACGAATAAGATATCCTTTCATAACACACGATTTGGACATCAAAGGACGTAAGAATTGCGTTAAATACCTTGCGCTAAATAAAATAGACCAGGATGTGGAATTATAGAAATCAAAGGTATATACAACTTTACACAGTAAAAGATAATGGATTAACTATTACCGGACTTATGACGAAACCATAAGGGGAAGCGGATCAATAGATACGTTACTGAAGCGAGTGGAAGTTAAAAGGATAGACGAACATGAAAATACGGATGGATAGATAGAGTGAACATTTACATTACGATTATATGTGTTGAAAAGGACATATGAATAGATACCTCACTTTATGCCTACAGTACATGTGTATTTCACTT
>NC_051413.1:10024781-10024924 GCF_015228065.2 Penaeus monodon
TATTAACACTACTACAGGTACAACTGCATGATTACAATTATGTACTAACTGTTTTCAAAAGCGAACGAAAAATAATGGTAATTGATTTCTATATTTACTCTCAGTTTTGCTACTAATACATTTTTGCATTACCGTTATCATTA
>NC_051413.1:10025280-10025378 GCF_015228065.2 Penaeus monodon
CTTGTGTATCTGTGGATGCACCTCCGCTTGCATTTTCATATATGTGTGTGTGTGTAGACCCACATGTAACCATCTCTTCTAAAGACAAGCACCCACCT
>NC_051413.1:10025406-10026224 GCF_015228065.2 Penaeus monodon
TTAACAAAGGGAAGAATCAACCGAAAACACGACCGAAGAGTGACGCATTCGGAACCTGATGAGAAATTCAAGAAGTGCTAAGATCTGATATCGACTTCTGCCTTAATTAAATGTTAATCCCAGACGCGTTTAGTTGCTGGGTTTCTCCGCATTAGAATGTGCTGTGAATGGGGAATTTGACAGGGAAAATACTCTACCCGTTCAATGGTATTTAGACCTTTTCTGTGTGTCGGTTTATTGAAGAATGTTGCTGATATTTCATAAAACCTCATTATTTTTTCTATCTCTGTGCTAAGTAGGGATATTTTCAAAAAATAATTTTGGTATATATATAAATGATGTCGAAAATGATAAAGCTAATCTCACTGGTCGTGATTTGTTGCCGAGAAAAGAGGTAAAGATTTGAAACAGTGAAAGGATATGAGAACGATAACCGACAAAGATTTTAATGCAAAATGTTGATGACTTGCAAGCAAAGAAATGGGCGTTGATCGCTTGTGGGCGATGTCAAGTCTGTATCCTCAGTAAGAACACAAACTAACAAGAAAAACCTTAAATTATAACAAATTCTAATTTTCAACTCATTCTCATAATACCCCCCCCCCCCCACAAAAAAAAAAAAAAATGCATCTCCAAGACCGTAATATATTATGAATAATCATAACACAACATATTTAGAGCTTTAAATCCCCGTAGATATTCGCCTATTTACAACCTCAGTTCCTTATCCTCTTATCGCCTTAGGCCATCTATTTCCTCGGTAGAATTTTTAGGAAGGAATTCTGAATTGTGTCTTTTTGTGTGAAGACATACTTGGA
>NC_051413.1:10026434-10026828 GCF_015228065.2 Penaeus monodon
TAATTACTGTTTATGGGTGATTATGATTACCTTCATTAGTTTTAGAAAAGATTTTCGATGTTATTAAGGACTACTGTTATGAAGAAATCCCTCAGTGACTTATTCCTATTTTGCAAAAAAAAGTTATTGTAACGTATATTCTCCTTCCCTTTGAACACAATAGATAAAACATGCTTCAAAAATTATATATCTATTTGCAAAAAGTCTTATCGGAAAGCACCTTTTAAAAGGTATCGAAAAATATTTTGAAGTGAAATGAAAACAACCCTTTTTGAGATATATCTGCCACCGTAACAAGACAAAAAACCCTTTTATAATAAGAATATATTGATATGGCTTTGTACTGTACTCGTCCTTAATTAAAAGATAGCAAACCTATCACCAAAATGTTTTC
>NC_051413.1:10026868-10027020 GCF_015228065.2 Penaeus monodon
TGTGGTTTTTTAATCAAAACGCAGGATATATTGGGTCGTTATAAGAGGGTCGTTGCATTAAGTTCCAGTAAATAATTCCTTGAAAGGGTTCTAATTCGATTTTCCTGTCTGCTAACTGAAGACACGCGCAGTAGACGTAAGTTTGAAATTAA
>NC_051413.1:10027668-10027763 GCF_015228065.2 Penaeus monodon
AGTGATATTAGGAAAAACTGCTTCAGAAGTTGCCAAGAAGTTACCGGAGAAGAAATGTCATATCATATAATTGCAAAACACGAAAAGTCGGGACC
>NC_051413.1:10028129-10028256 GCF_015228065.2 Penaeus monodon
TTACACTTGATTGCCTATTAATTTCAATATCAAAGCCAGAGATCCATTACACTGGTTGTTAAAGGCTCAAGTTCCCAGGAATCTGATTAGCTTTTGTCTCGAGAAACTTTCCACCAAAAGGGCTTTG
>NC_051413.1:10029310-10029468 GCF_015228065.2 Penaeus monodon
ATCTTCCGGAAGAAGAGAGCGGGGGGGTGATGATGGATGGGGGGGGGGGGGCGACGCGGTATCATGAGTCCGCAAGTTATTTCCTGAAGTTAATTGGCAAATTGCCAACTAATGAAGTAATTAGAACAGCTGCTTTACAAAACAAGAACCTTAACCGC
>NC_051413.1:10029655-10030377 GCF_015228065.2 Penaeus monodon
TGAAGGTTGTGTTTTGCTTCATGTATTTTGTATCGACAAGTCTACTCTCCATCCGGAACATTTCAACCATAGTGAATTCTCGTGTTGTGATCAACTGTCCATGATCACTACACAAATCGCCGCACCCAGTCCACCAGCTGTGTATCCGCTGTGCGAATAGCGTTATCCGCACCGCTACACCACGCCGAAGCCTCAGCACGAAGCTCGAAGCGGTTCGAACAACACCTTTTCGAGACCAGTGACTGTGATCAATAGACTTCCTACAAATACTACATTTAACAGTCCTTCGGGGTCAGTACTTCGGAAACAGCGCTGCATGTAAAAACAAACAAAAGAGGCAAAGCTCTTGATTGATCAATAACGTTTTTGAAAGAGAAAAAGGAAAAATTATGTAGTCAGATGAGATTTTTGAGACCAGGAACGAGGTTTTACAAACTCAGTAACACTTAATAAGCTAACTGCTTAAGCTTTAATTTAAGCCTCAGTAATCACTCAATTGGACAGAAGCAATGGAAATACTACGTCAAGAAAATACAAATAGTCCATACAAAGACGCATATGAAATATACAAAAGCTGAAGAAGGCGACAAATCAGCTACTGCGATACACTTTTCGCTCACATACAAAAGACCTCGTCCTTATGGTATCCATATCTTATCATTCCTGGAATATGTTGGGAATCCATGACAGTTCAGTTATTCTTCGTCTTCCAAGGTCTACAA
>NC_051413.1:10030572-10030679 GCF_015228065.2 Penaeus monodon
CTGACAGTCGCCGTCAATTCTGCTTTTTGAGTTTGATCATCAAGAAATAACCTTGGCTAAATTGCTTGAGTGTTTGAAGATTGTGTTGCACTAGATTGTATAATCAT
>NC_051413.1:10030722-10030976 GCF_015228065.2 Penaeus monodon
GTAGCTTTGTAGTGAAAAGCTAGTGGATGGTAGATAATAATGATAGCAATAGCTATGATATATGCTAAATCACTGCTAAGAATACCAGTATGTTTGTAATGTAAATGATAACTGCTGATGCTAATTGGTAAAACTATTATTATCAGTATTATCAGGATTGCAATGCACAATGCAGTTGTTCATTCGATAAATGGACGTCAGACAAAATATTTGAACAATTTAATTACCCGGGAGCGGTATCCACGAACGTGGAA
>NC_051413.1:10032668-10032913 GCF_015228065.2 Penaeus monodon
ATATTCTGAGCCCATTTATTTGATATACAGTATTTTTAGATAGTGATATCGTTACAGGTAATAGATAGCTATGTATATCCGATATTACTTATTATTCCACTTCGTGGCTATCGCTCCGGGTTAATTAATTTTTTAAATATTTATTCTACGTCATTTTCGAATGTAACAACTGTATTTTGCATTGCAATCTGTAATACTGTAATAATATTTTACCAATTCTATCAGCAGTTTCATTTGCTTACATA
>NC_051413.1:10032975-10033067 GCF_015228065.2 Penaeus monodon
CACTAGCCTTCTCACTAATTAGGATTAATCAGTGGATTTCCTCTAACCATTATCCTCATTTTCTATAAATTCTATTTTTGTTATATCATTAT
>NC_051413.1:10033121-10033258 GCF_015228065.2 Penaeus monodon
CAAAGATTATATAAAGTAAAGAGAATATAGATGATATTTATGTATAAGAAATACTTAGAGATAGAGATACAAATGATGATCGGGAAAAATTGTGTGGAAGTTATTGAAAAAATATGAATATTAGATAGAAATGATCC
>NC_051413.1:10033600-10033734 GCF_015228065.2 Penaeus monodon
CGATTAAAAAGAAAAGTACAATCATGTTGACAGCAACTACAAGACTATTCACTGTGGAACTTCATGATTTGAATCCACTGATTCACAATCATGGCTACCTAGGCTCGTGAATAGTCTCGGAACAAGCGGCAGCC
>NC_051413.1:10033999-10034087 GCF_015228065.2 Penaeus monodon
CATCTGAATGTATTTGAAAGCATTTTTGAATGCGAGATAAAATGATGAACGCAACTGAGCAATGTAACAAACGAATTTCATATTTTTC
>NC_051413.1:10034639-10034975 GCF_015228065.2 Penaeus monodon
GATATATCTTTCTTTACCCCCCCACCCCCCCGATGCATTTCTTAGCATTCCGTTTCAGAACATACGGCTGATTTTACATTTTCTCTCTCTCTGTCCCCCTTTTTATGAACAGACACAACAGTCAAGAAAGGAAGGAAGGAAGAGAAATGTATGGAACTGAAAGTGGAAACAGAAAAATCGTAAAAAGAAGAAAAGGGAGACAAAGGATAATAAAAAAAAGAAAAAAATATTCACATAAGATACTGTGACTGCAGAGCAAAAGAACAGAGCTACAAAGAAGAGAAAAGAAGGAAGTGCATGACACAGGAAAAAAGAATAATGATTTGGAAACAACAT
>NC_051413.1:10035462-10035677 GCF_015228065.2 Penaeus monodon
TAATTTATAGAATGTAGGTAGACACAGAAATAAATAAAGGAAACAGGGAAATAAAGATAGGGCATTGACCTATAAACCAGACATATGAATATACACAAACAGACAGACAGACGCGAATCATCAGCTAGTCTGTATATGCACAACCACGAGTCTAAGGTCGTTCCCCTTGCAACACTCCTTCCTTATGTTGCTCGTGTAATCTAGAGCTCGGTTGC
>NC_051413.1:10035720-10035918 GCF_015228065.2 Penaeus monodon
AAAGATCTTTCTTGCTATATATGAAGCGACTTTGCCTTGCGAGGGTAAGCGGGTTAAGATACTAATGATGATGATGGTGATTCGGGATGACGGTGGAGATTTTTATTATTACTATTATTTTAATTACCCATTACATTTTTTTTTGTTGAGGTAAGAAATGATGAATGCTCTTTGGGTTTTCTTTTTGGGGTTTCAGCC
>NC_051413.1:10035998-10036929 GCF_015228065.2 Penaeus monodon
CAAAATGCGAAAGATGATGTTTATTTGTAAAGAGATGATATATTATATTACTTGGGGTTAGATTAAGTAAATGGAAATATAATTCACTTTAATTGTTTGTCAGTGTTAGTTAGTATATATTTCTATTACATTCGAGTTCGTTAAAATTTGTAAATTGACGTTCCTACAAAAGAAAAATAACTAAAAAGTACAATTGTCGCTTTTTCAGAGTCCCCCCCCCCTCAAAAGGGCAATCAATACTGTACTAACAAACATGCGATTTATGCAGAGTATCTGTCCTGTTTCGGAAGCTACTGCACATCAGCTTTAAACGTCCGAACTTCGGTTAACTGGGCAGCGAGAGGAGTTGCTCATTGCCACACTAGAGTTCAGTGTCGCCCCCCCCCTTTCAAACCGGATAGTTTGGTAGCATGGGAATATTTGATGGTTACCTGGAAAGCCGGAGATATGTTATTGATTTGGAATATACCCCCAAAACATGGTAGGCATGGTTTAACCACGAGAGCAAAATTCACATTTCACCCCATGATTAAGTAAGCTCAGAAATTGTGGAGTTACTATTTTATTTCCTGAAAGCATATTTGTAATTTAAGTATATAATGATTTCTTTCAGCGTTTTATTTTATTATCAACGAAAAATAATATGTACGCTTGTTAAAATACATCTGTATATAGCCATACTTGAGGATATGTGGGCGGGGCTGTGAGACGTCAACATTAATGCCAAGAACCACTAATAAGAATATTTGTTTATATGTTTTGTTTAGTTATATTAAAACTTCTGGAGTACGTAAAAAAATCGTCGCTATTATTTCATCTAAACGCGCGTTCCATGCCACTAGTAAACCTTCAGAACATATATATATTTTTTTCCAGTACAGATTTCTTACGGAAATTTCGCTTCTTGTTTTTCTTAGCACAAGTTACGAAC
>NC_051413.1:10037007-10037326 GCF_015228065.2 Penaeus monodon
TGGCCCTCATAGTGGGGGGGGGTGCAGACAATGAGGGGGACAGAGTCTTAGGGGTGGGCCAACTACCTGTATTGGCCCCTTTGCTGCGACCCATTCAAAGCAATTGTGTTCAAACATAGATTATGTGATATAATCAAGGCAGAAAAAATAGACAATAGATATTGTATACATTTGTTTTATGTAAACAATCATCCTGTCATTTCTTGCATCTATTATCTATCGACTCGGACGTCATACAATACCGACTCAATACCACGTCATAGGGTACTGGATTAGCAGGAGGTATTGTTGCATTGACAACCCTTGTTGCCACCAAAAC
>NC_051413.1:10037589-10037750 GCF_015228065.2 Penaeus monodon
ACACACACTTTCATAAAAGTCATTACCTCGTCTGTTCTCACAGAGAGCCGGCAAAAAATATGCAAGCCCCGAACCTGCCCCAATGAACGCTAGAAAAAGTGTATTATACTGTAAAATATTTTCATGTGACCAATTTTTGTACTGATACATAAAAAGCGACC
>NC_051413.1:10037874-10038175 GCF_015228065.2 Penaeus monodon
ATATCACACAAATCTTCTGTGTCCTACATCGGTCATTCCTTTGCATGACGACTCCTTCCTTCAGTTTCTCATGCAGTGGGGAGCTGGCTACCCAGGTAAAAGGCGACTGTGTTATGGAACTGCAAGCGGAATGATATACTAATTGAGAGTGGAATGAAGTACAAATATCCATGCATGTTTTAAGGTAGGAGCCTCTACGGAATGGTTGGTAAATGGTAGATGGTTGTTGGGTCGTTCGGGAAAGCTTTGGTGTCAGGCCCTCTGGAGTTTGGTATTGCTATTGAAGAGTAGTATGCTCCGA